>NC_092569.1:10195000-10495000 GCF_037975245.1 Apostichopus japonicus | reverse complement strand
TACACATGATCCTTACATGAAGGGAAAACTTGTTAATTGGTTGCAAATAATTCACCCTGCGAAATTCATGTACACAACGAACATTTCCATTTTGATCTATTAATTGTGGTTTCCGTTGATATATTTACAGTATATACTTGCTAAATTAAGTAAACATGTTTTCTTTTTATATATTTTTTTTATTAATTTTTTATTATTTTTTTTATTTCTCATGACATATACATACAGACAAATACAAGATTAACTTAAATTATTTAACACGAATAAAAAAAAATTCAACCCCATCGGCAAAGTACAAATTACTGTGATACTCCTATGAATAATAGTAATGTTCAAAAACTATATTTCAAAACCTAATAGATTAGACCACGGCTGCCAATATCTCTCCCATATATTTACTTTCATATTCTGCTTAAAAATATAATGGTTAAGTTTCAAATAATATTTTAAATAATCTAATAAGGAACGACATGATGGTATTTTCTTCTTCAGTTTTAAATGAAAAATATGATACTTTACTAAAATTATTAATAATTTTAACTAGCGGGGAAAAACCCCCACCAAAGCTGCTAATCATTCATCGACAAAATTTACATGAAATGACATTTGTAAACTTTGCATTATTCAAATTCTAGGTGATTTCAAAAGACTATATTTTGATATTGCTTGCCAAGAATTGACTTGAAGCAAGTAGGTAGTTCAGCCCCTTTCACTGATAAATATCATTATTTCTAGTTGTCCTGTGTACAATAACCAAACGAGGAAACGAACAGTTAGTGACTGTGAATTAATAGACAATATTCTGTAGATAATAATAATGCTCTGCTTACCCCGTAGCTGTATCTTCCATGATACATAATTTGCTAATATTGGATGTATGGAAAATAAGGCCAGGGATTAGAAACACAAGGCCAAGGTAGAGGATAGAGGGTAGGGATAGAGGGGAGGGGATTTAAGAGAGGGTCAGAGGTAGGGAAGCAGAGGGAACGGAATAGGCAAAAGGGGTTAGAGGGAAGGGAAAGGGAATAGGGTAGGGATTAGAGGGGATGGGATAGAGTCGAGGGGAGGGGAGGGGAGGGGATAGAGGGGAGGGATAGGGATAAAGCACAATGGTAAATAGGAGGGGTGAATGGGATGGGTGAATGGGAGGGGTAAATGTGAGGGGTAAATGCGAGGGGAGGAGATTTTCTGGTATGTTTGTTTGATCAATCGGAACATACAACTGAAATGTGGATTTTCCAGAACATTTCCTTTGAACTGATTTTCTATTTTGGACAAAACACTAAATACAGGACATGTCTTGCGGATTAACAGTGTATAATACAAGAGAGTTTGGTTCATAGTATACAGTAGTTCAATCTAGGTTAATCCGTCTTGCCAGTTACCGATGATAATTTGAGGCAACACGGTAGTACATTATACAAAGACTCCATATATCTGCGAGATTAAGTCTTGCAGTATCTACTAATTATAATGTATTTAAATGAAGTGAGTTGCCTGTCACAACTCCATGCTCTTTAATCCATCAGCCATTTAATCCCTCAAGCTACTGTTTAATCTACTTAAAGAATGACTTTGGAGACAATTGAGAGTCACATAGATGCATTAAAGGGACACCTTGTGTATATAGCTATAGAGCTGGAATAAGGGGATGATTCACCTTGAAGAATCAAGATGTAAGAAAGCAAAGAAGGAATGGCTGTATCAGTCAAAGAACATAAAATCGAATTTCCATATTTTTAAATGCTCAGAGATTTTGCACAATATTTGAAAACATGGAGCAAAGTCTTTTCAAACGAGACTTTCCATTTAAAATTTTTTTTAATATTTATTTATATTTAATTTTTTTATTTAGAGAAAATTTTAACTTACAGTGTGTTACTATATTTCCCTATCATGGCCACCATAGTGGACTCTATCCTCGTGTAGGATGGGTGTGTGTAATATAACCACATATAGGTGTACATGTGACATACATGTACAGTATACATACATGCAACATACAGGCTTCAGGTCAATATATCCACTTCAAATCTTGAGATGAATAAACAGACCTATAGAGAAGCATGGTATACTCAAACAAATAGTTTGTCTTCTTCAGTTAGTCATTAAAACTTGTACAATAAGCCTTTAGGTTATGTTGTTATATACTGAAAGGTCCAAGTTGGTCAATGAGGGATAAATATGAATGTAAAGTATAGTATTCAACAGTGTAAGTTAAAGCATAACTGTCATGTATTCAGTATTCTTGGCCATTGGGCTTCACATGTTAATCTGTTACTAGTTTAATACTAATTAGTTAATATCAAAAGCTATTGAAACAGTTAATGATCTCTGCATGAGTTAATTATGGCCGCCAATATCATTTAGGCTCACTGAGGAGGAGCCGGAGATCTGCACATGATATCACTATGCGTCAGGAAGGATGAGGGGATGGCTGCAGATTAGTGTACAGTAGTACATAGTTACATAGCTACACAACACTTAGGGTACACACTATCCTTCAGTGTGTAGTTTAGTACATAGATGGTTCTGTTTAAGAGGTTACACAGTACTAGTATATCACCTATGGAGACCATGTCTCTCTCAGTAAATAAATATTACAGTACACACAGAAAGTAGATTGTAGCTTGTGGAGTTTTCTTTTTAAGTTTCAGTAAGAACAAAAGAAGGAAGAAAACTGTCTGTGTCTCGTGAAATCTCAAAAAATTTCCGAAAAAACTTTGATGCTCTAATGATGTCTAAATTCTATTCATGACATTTTGCAGGAAGTTCCAAGGACATTTATAAGTAATAGCCGGAAGCGACTGGAGGCCACAAGAAGAGGAAGGGGGGGGAGGGGCAAGGGAGGTAGGAGCATGGTTAACTGTATTCTGTGTTTAAAAGGAAATATCTACGGAAATCTTAATTAAGCTTTGCCCCTGTAGGAAGTCATCGAATCTATATATGCTATCATGCCTTATTCGAGGCCAAGATGTTTAAATGAATTCAGTTTGTTTGTATCACAATTTTGGGGGCACTATGCTTCTTACTGTAAAAGCTTTATATAGTCCTTATTAATTGCACTAACATGTCTTACATGCAAATATTCGAAGGGAACGATCGGGGGGGGGGGGGGGGCAGCAAGATAAGTAGTAGAAGTATTTCTCTATTCTGTCATATAGTGAGCAAAACCAAATATAGACAGCGATCTTGTGGCAACACTACACTACAGTATGCATGCAAGCCTATACAGATTTGATTCTTTACATAGAGAACAGATTTAGAGAACAGATTTACTTCATGCAGGAATCCCAGTTACTATACTTGTCTTACTGTAGCACTCAAGGTATGATTCAAACACTATAAAGTGTTTCATTTTATGACTGAAGATAAATTTAAAATGGAAAATTTCAAAGAAATTTGTTGCTATAACCGAATTCGAACCAGTGACGGCCGGGTTTCAGGCCCAGATCTCTCCCAGTTTACTGAGCAATCCAGCTCTTAGTGGGTGGCGATCCCTACATATAATATGTCAGCCATTTCTTTGACTGGGGATCATTTCTGACTGGCCTACATTGAGCCATAAAGTTCTTTGCTCCTTTCCATTGTTTATAATAATTTTCTCAGTCAGTTTTTCCATTGAACGTTTAACTTGAACATATTTTACATGCAATTTCCTACCTACTTTTGCTTTCTATGTTATAGGTCAACTGCAAAGCAAAACACATCCATTATATAAGTACAGTACTTGGCAATGGGTGAATGATTTATATATATATCTAAATATCTTTTCAATTTTGTGTTTGCTATTTTTAATGTTCAGGAGGATTACCAGCAATTTTTTTTGGCCTTATTGCTTAATGCTACCCCAAAATATAAAAACCACAACTTAGAAAGTTTTTGTTGACTCTTATATTTATGTGACAAGTCATGGGAATCATATGAGAAGACAAAATATTTTCCAGATCATCATATTTATACCTCACATACTGATATATATATATATATATGCTAGAAAGTAAAAGTAATGATGGCCCGCTAATGTTCCAGTTTCACACTAGCATTTGATTGCCACCTCTCACAGTAATGTTATTCACTTTTTGAATACATCAATTTAATTCCTTCTTAGTTGAGAATAAGCTGGGAAATTGTTGTTGAGGTACTACTTTCAAGCAAGTTTTTTAGTGATTGTTAGGTATAAGAAGTAGGAACTTTTAGATGAGCTTAGGGTGATTCAAGGGTGATTCACATATATAAAGAAAGAAGGAAAATATTTTGGATAGTCATACAGGAAGTGAACCACACCAATACAGGAAGTGTTGCTAAGCATGATTTAAAACTTCTATGAATCGTGATAAAGTTGAACAATCAGTTTCAACTACCCATGACTGAGGTAGCCACCTGCATATATTAAGGTAAGGAAAGTTATCCTTCCACCGTCAATCCATCTAAACCACATCATGAACTGTACAGCAGTGAGGAATGGATTACGGTCAGTGAGCTATGTAAAAGTCTTTCTAGAGATGTCTTCCAACGGTAGGGATGTATTTACACTCTGTCATCTCATATATAATTTAAGGCAGCTTCTTTTTTCAGGTCATTTTCGTTAAGTTTTGATCTCCTCGCTAAGTACGATTAGTTTCGATAAAAAGAATTTAAGTTGTAACAATAATTATCTGTTCACAAGCTTAGCTAGTAAACTAACACGACTCGAAACATTTTTGCTCAAAATGAATCGAAAGGTATTGACAATTTATCCATGAATGACGACAGCGTAATTAAAACGACAAGTTTGTGCATTTTGTCGAAAAGAGGTCAAAGTTTTTTCTCTGCGATGTCCTCATTGAAAGGCCTTCATATGAAATCAACCAAGTCAAATGTCGAAGAAATTGGTATATAATAATTATTATATAATAATTATTGCATCTAGATGTCAACATCCTGCAAAGAAACCACCTATTTTTCAGATTGACAAATTTCTTTGCCACAAGGAACTAGAATTTTATTCAAATGTATGACTTCCTCTGTGATAATTTCTATCTTGTAAGGGTTTATGACCGTGCTGAATTTCAAGATCAAAAAAGAAGAAAAATTTAACAAAAAATCATTACCATAACCAGTACTGAGATGTCAATGACCGACCGTAATTGTATAGATCGGTGGAAAAATTTGGTATAAATTTATATTATCTTCATTTATTTGTCAATAAATCACTCTGTGCATACAATATAGTTTGAATTTTGAGTATCATATTCTGCGTGTGAATGTCAGAAAGATCTATGTAGGACGACACAGACCTCCGTGCGTGCGTGCGTGCGCGCAGCTGAGGTCTGGGCGAAGAGAATTAGAGAGAGAATTCGGAAATGAAAGGACATATTTGTTTAGAGAGATCTTTAGAGAGATGTTATGCATATGTAACATGGATCAGTGCTTCCGTCCGGTAATGTGTCTCTGACGAGATGAATTATGTAAGCAATTCTTACAGCCACTTTTACCCGTTTTGCAAGTGTTAAGGTCTAAACTTAACCCTGAATATTACATCTCACTTGATGGCTGAGACAATAACGTCATGCGTGACCTGTTACTCCTCTCGCTGATCATGACATTTGATATTTACTCTGAACCGTCCTACATGATTGAGTGTACCGTTAAGTGTCATCGACAAAGACCACTACGATGTGAGTACTCTGCAGTTCATGCCGGGGAAGATACGCTGTGCTATCTAACAAAATCCACCCCAAAAATTTTTTGATATCCTTTACCGTCTGCTGCAGTTGTTGTCGTGGTAACCGTCTGCTACAGCTGTTGTCGTGGCATCAGGATAAAGGTTCGACGGTGAAGAAACGTCTAAGGTTGCTCCAGCGCGGCGGTAATGATTTGCAGTCTGCGGCTAAATTAACTTTCTCGAATTCGGCTCAGCCAAGTTGGTAAAATGCAGTCCGTGACAATTTATGAATTTGGACCGCTGTGGGTGGAATTTTGGATTTCTGTCTGAGAAGGACGACTAATTACTGGCGAGAAACGGCGTAGGCGCTCCGGGCAGACGCTCTCCTGTGTAACTGACTATGAAATTTTCTGGGAAGAGAGAAAATTGAATTACAATTTATTCACAAATTTTGAAGAAAAACTGTCTCAGCTGTTCTCTAAAGGATTGAGGTGATGTCACACAGTTCAGATCGATGTCTGATATTAGCAGGTCAGGTGACCTCATTACCATCTTGTTGCTTCTTGAGTCTTATGATCTGTCCAGTACTTTGAAAGATTCCATGTTGGAGGGGGGGGGAGGGGCGGGGGAGGGAGTGTTGGAGGAGGGAGTGTTGGAGGAGGGTAATAGTTACTCATGTTATATCAATTAGTATCTTAAACGCCCAAGTTTATTGATTCACTCACAAAATTTAGCTTATCAAAATTACCTGAATAAAAGAAAAAAAAACAGGGAATAATAGTTGAAATTTAATACATAAAAGCGATGTTATTTCAATAATTGTAACCAAACAATAGACTGTAATTGTAAAGTATGACCATTAATTGGCTTTGAAAAGTTGTTACTTGGAATATTTATTTCAACTTATAAAACTGATCTCAATTTATAAGGTGTTCAAGTGATAGAGATTATATCTTTAATTTTGATTAATGAAGCTTGGAGGTTTTCTTCAGGATCAAAGCTAAGAGAATTTACAATTATGATAATATATGTTAATGGCTGAGCACTATAATTGGCCTTAGTTAATTCAGTGGCCATTCCATTGATTACACAATCAAGGGGTTCCTCGTGTTTGGTATGGGTCAACTCTGGTGGTCTCCCCCCCCCCCCCTCCCGAGTAAAATTTAATGGTGACAATTCTGATAGCTTCTTTCTTAAAACTTAAAATAAAGAATAATTTGGGAGTCACAAGATTTTTGTTGTTGAATATTTTGATCATAGAGAAACCTAAAAATAAGTTAGAAACCAAAATTGTTATAAAGAATTTCACAAAGAATTGAAAAGTCTATTCATTAGCTGATGAAGCAAGCCAATATTTGTTTCATTATGACTAGCATTTAGAAAAAACTTCAAAAATGCTTTCGTGTTTTATGTCAATCAGGGTATGAAGTCATCAGTTTTGATTGCTTCACTTTCATGGAATTGTTTTGATTCTGCAAACCTTGGTGCACTTAAAAAAAGAGTAATTTCCCAAGATCATTTGGAGAGATTTAAGCAACTTTCCTGGAATCTGAATTAGTCTTTTCCTTTTACATGTGAACATCCATTGACCCCTACTGCAATCTCTGCATTATTAAAACCATTCGCGATGCAGTAGCAATTAGAATGTTAATTACGCAGCCATGAAAGTCATTTTTCAGAACGATCTGTCTGTTAATGAGGTTTGAGGGAAGATTTAAAGTGCTGGCTGACCTTTACCGAAATATTTTAAAGTCATAAATTACATCATTTTGTTAGTTACAATATGTAAGAGACTGACGGTAATTTACGAAACGTAAGCCGTGTTTTCGTTGTGTGTGTTTTTTTAATGTTCACTGCATGTAGTATAGAAAGAAGAACATAATGTATGCTTGCTTTGACAAAGAGTGACAGTAGTCATATCCCATTTAATATTCCCTAAACTAAACATGGAATCACCCAATATTCCAAGATGAAAGCATGCCTGTAAATAACTCTTTGTAATATGAGAGAGGCAATATCACGTTATTATTACCCTTTTCCTTTCATGCTCATTGTTACTTGCACTATCAACCTATCCATTTCCATCCCTCCCTCCATTTTCATCCCTTGTTTTGCACACACTGCTGCCATTTTCTTTCTTTCTTTTGTTTTCTTTCTTCTCTCTTTGGTATATTTTCTTTGTTTTACTTTTTAGTACAGAGAAGTTTAGAAGTTAAGAGGAATAGTATGTTAAATATATGGAGGTGACCTCTGATGTTTTTTTTTCGATCCTAGCAGTATTATCGTCAAGTAATCAGTTCCAGTTCTGATGCCGATCATCGCTAAATTTCCTGTTTTTTTTCCCTCCCCTCTCCAGTTTCAAAAGATGACTCGTTCGTAAGATACCGTCAGCCATCTGAACCAATGGCCACTACTGCGGTACCCACAGAGAAACCGGCCAAAATCAGTCCTTCAGAACATAAGGCCAAGAAATCTAGTTGGACAAATATCTTCAAGCCTTGGAAATGGCGAAAGAAGAAGAAGGACAAGGAAAATAAAAACGGTAAGATTTTGAAAATATATCAAAGCTAGTCAACATCTAAAATATCAAAGAGAGAGGAAAAAATGATAAAACTGTTAGCAGACTTGTATGTATGTATGTATGTATGTATGTATGTATGTATGTATGTATGTATGTATTTTAGATCCTCCTGTAAGCAGGAACTCGCGAAGAAGCCTCATTGGTTTATCAAAGCCGCAACCTGACCGAAGTCAGTCTCTTAGATGCATATTTAACGTTCATGATTGTCAATTGTAAACAACTCTGTAACTAGACGACATACATGAATCTTGGAGTGACTCGAACTCGGGACGTTAGGATTGAGAGGCAACAGCGATAACCACTGAGCTAACACTCCTTACTGCTGATCCACTGTACTGCAAGAAAGCCTTTGTAGGTAATTAATGTCAAAGCTACCGTACTCTTCAAACTGTTTCGAGAGTAATAATTAATCATTAGAACAATGAGTAATCCAAAGTGAAATATTAATATACGTGTGGCCAATTCATTCAAAGTGAGTGTCATTTGGTAGGTATCGTACAAACATGATCACATATCCTGGGTAAAATGTCACCCAGGGGTCATGTCACATAATTAAGGAGACAATAAAACAGAGACAAGTTTTAAGTCTTACGTTTCTGTCTATGCTCTAGTGGTTTGATCCGCAGTAAGTATTCTTAGTAACGTGATTATAGTGACACAAAAAGTGCTAGATACAGTATGCTGAAAGTGGTCACAGTTTCGGACACTTAAAAAAGCACTCTTTTTCAAATTCTTTGATAACTGTGGCGTTACTATCTATGCATGCATGGTATTTATAACCTTTGAAATAGTTTTTGTGTTTTAAAAGGTTTTCATGGTGCCATCACAGGCAGCTGGTATTCACTCATTGTTGTGAGAACCAGTCCTGATTGAAATATTGGATGCTTAGTAAAATATAATGATTTTCTTCACTCCTGTCCAAACTACCTATTTCCTTTATTAGCAATTTAGCATCATTGAACCATGCAGTTTCAGCTTTCACTGCCCAGTTCCTCTTTCTTCCAAATCTCTTCCATGTGGGAATCGGTTTTAATATGAGTCCAGCCAGTGAACTGGGTGGGATAGGAATGATGCATGGCATTATTCTCATAATCTTTTGGGTTAATTTTGTTGCTCTTCAAAGGCAGAGGATTGCCAGGGGGTGATGTTGCCGAACTGGGTTAATATTTATGAACTTTTGAGCTTATTTTATTCCTATGTAATTGATCTAAATGTTTCCTATTGATGGTGTTTTGGATATAACAATTTCAAATAGTGAAAAGGAGAAAATAATAAATTGTAGCAAAACATATTTAAGAAAATAGAGAGGACTGATGAAGGTATTTATATGAGCAATACTGTCCCTTCCTCCCCTCCTCCTCCCTCCTCCTCCTCTCCTACCCTCCTCCCCTCCTCCTCCTCCCTCCCATCATCCCCTCCTCTCCTCATCTCCTCTACTCTTCCTCTCCTCCTCCCTTCTTCCCATTCCTCCCTTCCTTCCCTTCCTCCCTCCTTCTTTCCCTCATCCCCTCCTATCCTCTCCCTTTCTCCCCTCCTCCCCTCCTTCTCTCTCCTCCCTTCCTCCCTCCCTCCCTTTCTCCCCTCCTCTCATCCTTCTCTCTCCCCTCCCCTCATCCCCTCCTCTCCTCTTACCCTCTCCCTTCCTCCCCTCCTCTCCTCCCTTCTTCCCCTTCCTCCCTCCTCCCTCCCCTCATCCCCTCCTCTCCTCTTACCCTCTCCCTTCCTCCCCTCCTCTCCTCCCTTCTTCCCCTTCCTCCCTCCTCCCTCCCCTCATCCCCTCCTCTCCTCCGTCTCTCTCCCCTCATCCCCTCCTCTCCTCCTACCCCTCCCCACAACCTCCACACATAAATGGAGCAAAATAAAAAAAATAGTGACAAACAAATAAATGACAAACTATAAGGTCGTTGAGACAGACTAGAACAAAAAAGTAGGACACCAAATAATAACGACAAACTGTAACAATGTTCATTAAACAGATCAATTTATATTTTGGTTTCAACCGAACCTGTTGCACCTTCAAAATTTCTATTAGCTTTCCTTTTCTAACAATAAGCAATCAGAAATTTCATTTGATATAATTAATACCTTTATCACCAAGGTTTTATGTCAATATTCAGAATCCAAATCGTATCTCTTGGATCTAATAGACTTTTCTTAATATATATTCGAAGTGAATACATAAACACCTCATGACTATTGCTCTGCTCTGCTGGGACGGTCCCCAAATTCTTGTTTTGCATTTTCATCATGCAGTCCACTTGCACTGACGAGAAGAAGAGAATTTTTTTCATTAGATTGACAAGTCGCAGACCTCTCTCACCGCCAACGACATACAATCTTGGTTGTCCACTCTCATAGATCACATAGCTCTTAATATGAATACTGGAATAAATTCAATATCTGTACAGCTAGGCTTAATTCTATCCCAGATGGTTATCACACCCCTGGAATGGATGCAATATTTTCCTAGTGGTGACTTCAAGGTCATGCACCACCACTAGAGCATTCCATAGCTCAATAGGCACATTAAACTAGTGTTTCCTCATTGGTATCCATCATAGTAGTAGCATTGGTGTGTGTGTACCATTTTGATTCTATGTACAGTACTGTGTGTGGGTTTATAAAGCATTTAAGCATGACAGCTTTAATTGATTGGATGGGCACACAATATTCATTCTTGCATACTTACCATATTAGTCTCACTCAGCTATGCAAGAAACCAATGCCTTCAGATATGTTTAATATTTAATATTAAAACGTGCAAGGTGGGAGCAATTTAATTTTTTTTAATTTTTTTTATAGTGAGCATTTATAACTCTGACATACAATGAATCCTTAAAGGCATTGAAGACTCGCGCACAAAGAAACGTCTCATGCCTGTAATCTGACCTAGTTTCGAATTAGGTGTAACAGAAGTATTAGACACCACCATCGATCCCAGAAAATACACACACTACTTGCTACCGTTGGTAATAAGACACTAGTGTACAGTCAATACATGCAGCTTCGGTCAATACCTACAACACAGTGTACATAGCAGCGATGGACATCTCAGGTCTAGCTAAAAGGTAACAAGGTATCCCATTTCATTACTGTCTGCATTTTGTAGCGACACAAAAAAAACTTCACTTGCAAGCAACGGAAAGTTAACTTTTTCAGATGGCGGCACACCGTTTGGGGCGAGTCTTCAATGCCTTTAAACTTTCCCTATTTCTATCTATTCAACTGACAAATTAATATAAGAACAGTTGGTTTGGAATATCTCACACAGTTTCGTACAGTGTAGACATAATACCTGAGTTTAACTTCCACTGAGCGCATCCCAAATACAGAAACGTGAATTGGAAGTTTTGACATTTCAACAGCAATGGTTTTTTAGGTCTTATATACAACATTGAACGCTGTCTAGAACATTCATGAAGTTTGGACGAATAATTTAAAACCTGGAAGAATTCATTATGTATTTATGCAATATACCATATTTATTATGTATATTTAATGCTACGTTTGAGCGTTACGCATGTATAATTTCTTCAACTGCAATGTTGAACACTTTTAAAGATTGTGATAGAAATTACTTTGCTAAGATGCGAGTCTGACAGACATTACAATTCTTTACATACAGTGTAATGCTGAGTGAAATACTATCGACTGCAGATTTACAAGTCATTACTTTCGCTGTCTACAAATATTCACAAATTACCAAACTACTACCAATGAGCATAGGAAAATAAAGCACTTTTTGTTTTGTTTTGTAAATTTAAACACTAATAATTTTGTTTGTCTAAGTTACTTCAGGCCTGGTGATTGGATCCTAGCAGGATCTTCTTCGGAGGCTAACTGAAATGTCAAACTAGTGACAGGGGAGGGGGAGGGGGTGGGGGAGGGTAGCCTGATTGAGCTGTGTGAACTAATAATAAAAGAAGAACTAGTATCTGATGTAGGGAATAAAGTAAGAGAAAAGGAGACAAGTAAATAATTTATTCAGATTGGAAAGTGTAAACAAAAACAGAACTAGAATTAGCCAGAGGAAGGGGAATAGCTGTCTGAAAACTGTAAACAAAACAAATGAAGAACAGATTAAGACACAGAGATGGACAGATGGATGGATGGACAGACAGTTAAAATGGACAAATGTTTAATGAATAGAGCACGAATAGACACAACAAAGGAGAGAGGTTTTAAAGATGGAAGGGAAAGAGCGATGAGAGGATTAAATGGGGGATTTGAGGATAAACTCCGAGGGGTCTAAACAAAGGGAGGTTATTAGTAATGGAGGTCGAAAGGAAGGAAATTGGGATTAGGGATGTGAAAGTGGAATGAAATATTTTGTATGAGAATCAAACTGACAGCACGTTTTAGCCTATATTTCACTTGCTATAAGGTTCAAACAGACCTGTGTGAAGTTTTTTTTTACTCATTCATGAAGATTTGATAATCATGGCTGGTTTATTAAGTTCTCACAAGTCTCGCTAATTGGACCTTCTGCTGTGATATTAATACAGCAGGAAGCTTTCTATAAATTTCAGCTGAATTTTAAGTGTACATTGATGGTGGGAGAGGGAGAAATAACATATATATGCTACCTGAACCAGATGCATAAAGTTGTAAAATTAAGTCTAAATTGTTGTCACTGATGGTGACCAGTACAGTTGCATGCGTCACTAGTCTATTACATCTATCGGGTATCATTCATTACTGACTTCCATAGAAAGTTTTAATCTCACTTAATGAATATATATATCAGATTATGAATTTTTCAAGTCACTTGAAAATTTGAAGGGTTAATATCATTAATACCCACGTCGCTAAACTTCTTCCAAATAAGGTAAATTTTACACCTCTTTTACAGAATAAGATGGGGTCTACAGCATGTTGGCCACCCTTCCCTGCCCGGTTAGGAAACTGCTTTTTTTTAAACTGAATCGTGGGTGAGGAGGATACATTTCCCAAAACATCCAATACTGAAGAATACAACTGAGGCATCTGTAACCTTTTAAAAGAATTCCTCCCCTGGAGCAAAATGCAAAGAGACACTTAACTACGACAGATAGTAGAGAATGTTGACAGCGTATTGACAAGTTAGGTATACTATAACCCAGCTAGGGAATTCCTTGTTATTATTGCCTGTGTCTGCACTTGTAACGATTTAAAGGACTATATGTACTGTACTGAACGTCAAATCGACCATACTCTGCGGTTTTGAGAGTTACCCTCACAAATGTACGAAAAGAAAGATTCGACCAAAATATATGTTATCATAGAGCACAACATACAGCTCATAACAGGCTCTTTTTTATGCTAATTTTTTTTTTTTTTAAAGTACAGCACATTAAAATTTAAAGAAGGGGAATGTTTTTGGTCTTTTTATATTTTATATTTTACTTATTTTGTTTGATGGTTGTCTAAGCAACTTGAATAGTTAAAAAATATGATGGTAATACAGACTATAGTAGTGCATGACTGAATGATTCCAATGTATGCTGATTATCTGCATGTGATCAACATTTTAGTGTCAGACAACATTCATCCTACTTTATCATCCTTGAGAATTTAAATTGTATGAGAGACAACCACTGCATTCTAAGTGACCAGTGCTGTATGAATATCATATAATAATAAATAATAATAAAAAACAAATATTTTGCCATTCTTTCCAAGCCTTCGATAGTTTTATTGTTGTAGGTTACCTTAGCAATAAAGACCAATTTATCTTGAAAGGATAATTGTTCTTCAATAAATCAGACACCAAAGTTTAGAACATTAATTACTTTTTGCCCTGTTGATTGGACCTTTCTTGAGTTTTCTTCTGAGATTTCGAGACATGGATCACACATGTACAGTACAGTATGCTGTACGGTGCAGTACTGTATGGTCTCTTTAACATCGCAATTCCCAGAGCAAGCATAGTCAGCCGCACAAAGCTATTTAGAATTCTGTGGTAGGGTATTCCGATACTACCATGGACGGCCGTGAATTATGCATGATCTTCTCCGGTATGCCTTCATGTACCTTTGATTGTATTCTCAGATCTACAGTTAATCCAGCACTCATGTTACATGTTTGCAGTATCACTGTGTATATATGTATTTAGTCACTTTAATATAGTAAAGCTGATTTGATGCAGTTCCTGGGGCAGGCAGGACACAGTGTAATTAATATCGATTAGACTTAGATTAAAATGTCAACTTGTTTCCCACTTTTTCTGTCAGATAAATCTACATCAAACATTATTTGAATATTTCAAACTGAAAAAGTTTCATCAGACATTTGAATACAGTATATTGAAACTGAAAAAGCTCATACAAAGTATAAAATGTTTGTATTAAATGTACACATGATGGAAGGCAGGTTGGAGGAGGGAGGGGAGGCAGGGGGAGGGGGAGGGAAGGTAGGTAGATATGTTGGTAGATAGGTAGGTAGATATGTAGGTAGATCTAGGTAGGTATCTAGATAGGTACGTAGATAGGTAGGTGGGTAGGTGAGGGGGTGTTAGTAACTTGCAATATTGTCCTTTTGTTGTGTGCAGGGCAGGAGTCTGAAAAACTTTCAACTGGATATGAATATATCCATGGTTATCTTCCATGAGATATAATCTACAAGAAGGGGAGGGGTTTGAGTAGGGTAAGAATCTTCAGAAATAAGAAGTTATCACACTCCATTTATGCACAGAAGTCGTACATATAATTATGTGAGGGTAAATTTGACCAGTAGTCCAATCACCTGATACGACCAGTTTCTATTCCGACATGTAGCCAAAGTCCGCTGTGGTAGTCGTCCGTTGGACGATGTCTGCATCAAATTCAGATTCCATCGTAACTACATAACCCTCGTCACCCTCCATTTCTTTGGAGAAATGAATGCAAAATGATCCACCCTAATGGTAGTTTCACTGGCCCAAAGCTGGTGTCCTATTCACCAGAAAGTGTTGGATTAATACGTAACATGTTTTCTTGCTTGTGTGAGCATTAAGGGAAGCCCCGCAAATCTAACTGCCGAGCACGGACCGGTGGATTTATCCGTGACGATAATGAGTACAGCCACAAGCAGATAATGAGTCACACTTGAGTGCACACTGTCTCCAGACTCCCCTCCACGCTTTACAGTTACATTCACAGCTGTGGTCAAGCTTTTACTAAGCCAAAAGGTCATCAGTTCTGTTTCCAAAGTTTATAGTAGGTAAAACTTACCCTACAGTCTTTGAGAAGTGGTTTTCACAGGGAGAAGTCGACTCACTGTACATTATCAGACGTTATGTCCCTATGAGGGATGTCATGAGAATGTTCAATATATATCAGCATATTATCATTACGAGACTAATCATAATATATTACTAACAACACAAAAGTAATAGCAAAACATTTGAATTCTGTGGAATAGTCAACATTTACATTTAAAGCAAAGTTCATGGTAATGTCATCCAATTAGTAATGCTGGACATACTGTACATGTGTCCGCAGGGCTAGGTCATGTTGGCTGGAGGACGATTAAGGAACTGAATCACCAGATTCTTTCTCCTAATGCTGGACATTTGTCCACCCTAGCATACTAATCGCTTCATGTACAAACTATAGAGCTGTGTACTATAGTACTAGTCATTGTAACATGGAGGCTTACATTTAAGACAAAAATAAAGTGATGACAATATTCAGCCATTTGTTTATTTACAAAAGTCTCTTTGATGATATTAGCAACTTGCATAGTTTTACAGTGTACAGTACTGTACAGTCATTGTATACACGTACAGTAGGCCTACCTACAGGTAGCCTATTGAATTGTTATATTAAAACGTGCTTGTATCGTAGAACTAGGCCGAGGTTGAAATGTTCGTTAAATGGGAATGGTAGCAGATTATCTGGGGTTTCAACATCTGTTGAATGAGGTCATGCAACAAACCAGAGAACAACAAAATACTTGATTATGGTCGCATTAATGGAATATGCGATTATTGCAATTACGTATCTATAGATGACAATGTAAACTAACATATAAACGAACAGAAAGTTAAGAGCGACATAGACTTTTCATGTTTTGGTTTCAATGCAATATGTTTCATTTCCCCATCAGATTCAGTTCTCTTGTCCAGAATCATTCAGTTTAATAAGTTGTACTATGTTCTGTGCAGGGAGTATGGGAGTTCTCAATATTCTAAATTGATGTGTCTTCACAGTGTGCGTGCAACCAGGGAGTAATGAGCAGGGGCTGAAGTAGGATTCTAAAGAGGGAGGGGTATGACCGTGGGGTTGTTGAAGCAGATTCCCATGATGCAGGGGGTGGAAAAAGGTTAGGATTTTAGATGTGAAATTGTACAGTCTGTGGCAAAAATATAAATCTACAAACATTTATTGCCGAGAGAGAAATGTCCACCACAAAGTCAACCAGTGATGCTCTTAACACTTTCAAGTCCCTGTAAATATACACTTTAATATCAAAATGTTAACTCATTTGAGGTACTATGGCAAAGTAAATATGAAATTGTCTTTTCATCACTAGCACTTTAAAAATAAATTCTTGTTACTTTGCCATAGACAAATGTTTCATTTGGCATTCTTGAATCCTTGCATATATTAAAGTTAAATGGACCCTTGAGTGGAGAAATGCAATCTGGTAGAGTTGCCTCGTTAAAAATCTTAAAAGCTTTTTCTCAAGCTAGAGAATTGGCTTCTTAATGGACTTGGATTCCTTCCGATCACATAGTCTTAAAGTCTCCCTTGGTAATTAACAAGACGATTTGTTACCGTGTGAAATTTTTTAAAACCCGGAAATGTTTTCACAGGCCAGAATTCTTTCAGCGACATTAGGGGCAAGGAGGATACGAAAGATTTTTTTGGAGTGTGGAAAAAGCTTTAAAAGAACTCAAATAAATGAAGAAAGGCAAACAGGGATTGGCAATTGTTGACCACATTTCTTATAGCAGAACAGCTTGACATTTGAAAAGCAACTGCAGGCATGGTTGATAGCAATTATTTTGATTGTCTGCATAGATTAAAAGTAGATCTGTGCCTTGAATATAAGTGTTGTTGAGGTTTTAGATGTTAAGTGTTTTTTCTTTATTATCCATGTATAGTCAGTTTAGTAATCCTTGGAACTAATATTAATAGAGACCGTGTATAATTATGTCGTTTTTCACTTTATTCATTCATGATGTATAAAAGTTATTTGTTTTATTTTTTAAGTGCATACTTATTATTGGTATAATTTATGGTAACAACATTTCTTCAAATAATATAAATAGCTTAGTAGTAGTAGTAACTAGTAGTAGACAGTCGCAAAGTAGTGCTATATGTATATGTATGCAACTGGTCAAAAAGTTGCTACACAAATGCAAAAGATTTTTTTATGACTTTAAATATTTTATGAACGACCAAGTCCACTAAAGATTTGGCAAGATTATTCCTTGTCATGTTTTACAGTGAAGATCACGAGAGGGATTGCATCATTTAAATGAATGCGCAGTACCATTCAACTTGACTGATTGGATAATACTGGGTTAGAGGCCATGTATGTTATGTATACAGTAACTGCATTTATATATGAAGGAGAGAGTTGGATGTTAAATTTGTCTGTGTTAACGGTTGACTTTCTCTTTCCATTTGTTCTTTTCAGGTGATAAGCCTACGGAGAAGGTCCAAGATGAGGATAATAATGTCAACCATGGTAGGTTTACTTGCAGTCCCTGCAAAGAATGATTAGATGATGATGCAATCTGTTCCCTTCATTTCTTTAATATTAATACTCTAATACGTACGTATGTATTATTACACCAGTGCATATATAGCGCAAAATCCCAGGGTTCAATGCGCTCAACAAAACAAAATACCAAAATACAATTGAATGCACTTAACCATAGGTTTGTCTGAAATAAAACGTCTTTAAAGGTGGTATGTAACGGTACATAAATGTATCAATACATCCTGCTACTTAGTAAAACTAAAGGGCTCAGATGATGACCATGAAAAATCAGTTCAATCATAAATACTGGATGGAAAAATTGGTTGTTTGCAGCTCGTTTGGTCTTTTTTTGTTTGTTCAGACCATGCAGTAATGTCCACTGTTGACAGTAGTACTGTACTTGACCTATATTTTAGTGTATCTTATTCATGCATGGTTTAATTTGTAAGATGTCGCGATGGGGGGGGGGGGCAGTTCCATTGTTATGGACGTACACTTCAGAGAGTTTAACATAAAGGCATGTAATCCAAGAGTATAATTAACTTTTCATATGGTCAATTCATGTACCTCACCTAGTACTATAATCATTACAAATATCAGCTGCCCGACTTTTATTGTTGCAATCTAAAAGTAACGATCTAAAAGTAGCCGGTTATGGACTTACGCAGAGAAACTTTTTTTTTATTCTTTTGAAATACATTTGATGATTTAAAAACTCAAAAACTGTGAAGGTTTGAGGTCTTCGAAGCTTCCAAACACAAATATGAATTAATTTATATCATACTTCTAGGTAGGTCCCATGTTCGTTTCACTGTGGTTATGGACGTACAGATTTATGGTTATGGACGTACACGTCTGAAAGGTTTTGACGTACGGAATTATAAACATACAAAATTTCAAACCACAAATCAATTTTCAAATACTATTTATTGAAATTAACATTGAAGTTGGTATCAAAAGTTAGATAAACAATAAAAGAGAAGGAAAATTATCCTGTACCAGTAGAGGGGATCAAATAATCCCCCACATGACCGTCCCCCTCCCCCCCCAATTTCCATCAGATTTTGTTCCTGGGAGAGGAGATGTAATTTACCAAATTTGCATTTCCTATTGCTACTATATACAATTCCCCCCCCCCCCCCCGTCACCTCTTTCCCCACATATGCTGCTCTATCCTACTTTTCTTTAGCCACAATTTTTGTTCATGCCACAGATCCATTCCTCATGAAGTTGGCAGTTACAGTACAAAATATAATTATTCAAGCACAGTAAAATTTTATAACACTCAACAACAAATGTTTTCAGCAGTTATCACTCCAATAATTCAGACTAACGTATTCAGTAATAACGAATAATGACTGTCCATACACATTTATGCATAGAGTATAACCAAAATAATTGGGCATTTAACTAAAGACACAGTTTAAGTTGGTCAAACATTTGTTCAACATCTGTAAGATTTTCTATTTTGAAGGGGCCTGTCCAATATTGGGTGACTAGCTTATAAATAAATAGTGTAAACTTGCCTAATTTATCATCTAACCTAAACTTATGAGCTACCTTCAAGCAATATTGTTATGTCTAGTATGTCTAAATGCATCTTATCAGAAATATTTAGGCCAGGGGGTCCAAATGGATGAAGGGAGGGGGGGGTTTGTTTATTTGGTTTTGGCAATTTCTTAAGCAGTTTCTCAGAAGGCACTTGTCTCAACCCATGTAGTCAAATGGGGGCCTGGCGACACATTCCCCCTACAAAATCCTGGTGTCCCCCAAGGGCCCTCATGAAAGACTTAAACACCATACATATTGCAGGTACCTGTATTGATGTGGAAATTTGTTGCCCCACCAGAAAAAATACATTTAGTGCCCCACCTGTTTCCCCTTGTAAAAAATCCTGGTGTAATCCATTCCCATTAGGCCATTTACACACCTTCAAGCCCACGTAAGGACTTGCCAAGGATACCCTAAAAATTATAACCTAGTTCTTGTACCTGGGCTTAGCCAAATAGCACAGAACTTGTAACTTAGCCAAACAGAACAAAAGATGGTTAGGCCTAGCCTATATAATGTATTTTACATAATACTTATTTAGTATATTAATGTAGGATTATATGAAGCCTAATGGTTTAATGCTTTCCATTTGTTTATTTTCATGAATTTTGGCATTTTAATTATTGTTTGTTTATTTTTATAAGTTGATTTCCTGTTAATGTAAACAATTTTTTTTTAAATTATCTGTAAGTAACTAATAAATACATCAAGTAACACAACAGTAATTTGCACTCTATGCCGTTTATGACATACAGTTATTGACGTATATAAAAGTCTGTTGTCCATAACCAGGATTTTCGCATGAATACTCAAATTTTTTATTATTTTTGGGTGTTTATATTATGCACTAAATGTGTGGTTTGTTTATTATTTTTACTTTAAATCAGAAAAACTTAACTACCAGAAATGTAAAAAAAGATTAAATTTTGGTTAAGTGGATGTAACGTACACAGCAAAAGGGCCCTAACTTCCAAATGTGATCGCGTATATATATATATCACGAACAAGTAAGAAGATTTGTTTTTTCCACTAATGTAGACCTAGTTACTTATAGTTTAATATAAAAATTGCAAATCCATTGAAACTACACATCTTGTATTGTTAAATTACCCATAATGCAGTTTTCACATTTTGTCGGAAATTTAGCACACAATTTTCCCTATGAATTTTTTTTCAATTATATATGTAGCTACCTGTACTATAATATATATAATTACTATTACCTTTAATTTGATACCAAACTTGGACATGTGTGACTAAATTTGAATATTTTGGTAGGAAGGTTGACCTTTTGGTGGAATTGCCCTAGATGGTAACCGTTGAATTTAAAGTGAAAATAAAAAAATGGCACCACTTTATTTTCCCACCAAAATTGTTTTGACTGATTTTCTTTGTTTTAAGGCATGCAGGTAATGGTTTGTGTGGCATGCTGAGTGAAAATAAAGGGAGAAAACCAGTGGCGTAGGAAGGTACTTTTGAGTGGGGGGGGCTGAAGACTGATGGCCGGCCTGGGGGAGGGGTCTAAGGGGAGGGGGTGTCCCCCTCCCCTTTGGAATTTTTTGCATTTCCAGGTGGCCTCAGATGCAATTTGGTGCAATATAGCACACTTCAACACCCACTCCATGTTTGTAAACTTAATTTTGTATTTTCACCTGGCCTTAGATGCAATTTGGTGCTCCAAATGAGATTTTTTTTCTCATATGGAAATGAAAAAGGGGTTTTCTGACTTGCGAACCGGGGGGCGGAATGATACTTCCGCCCCTCCACATTTTTCACTGGGGGGGCTGGCGCCCCCCCAGCCCCCCGGTTCCTACGCCCTTGGAGAAAACAACAAGGAAAAAGAATATCCTCCAATTAAAACAAGCATGTGCATACTTTATACTACACCACAGCAAAAATATTTGATGGTGGTTTGTATAATTACACCAGAAAAAGGGGAAAAAATAACAGTCTATAAAGGTTAGTATGTTCACACAAAATAAGTTGGTTTGTTATTACTATACTTTAGCACCACCTGTAAGCATCACCTTGAAAGTGGTGAAAACGTGTTTATTTAGTTTACACTCAATGTGACAAAAGCATCGAGTCTTGCCTGAAGTATATATTTGAAAAGGTGAACATCAAATACCATCAAATAATTAAGTTCAGTGAACTTTTCCAGGTTGCAAATAGGCAGATATATGTAGGCATATACACAGACAGTAGGCATATATATGCCATATATACATACATATGCCATATAAATGCCAATATGCATGTATTTTAGATATATATAAAGATATATATATATATATAGATATATTAGATACATATAGATATATATAATTGAAATCGTCGTGAGTTGAAAAATCCAGAACAGTGAAAAAACGTCCAGCCTCCACCGGGATTCGAACCTGGGCCTCCCACCTATATGCAGACTATGGACGCTGATTGTATGTCCAGAGGTTCAAAACCGGTAAGGAAGGTCGTAATTCCACTGTAGGCGTCTGTCACCT
This sequence comes from Apostichopus japonicus, assembly GCF_037975245.1. NCBI lineage: Eukaryota > Metazoa > Echinodermata > Holothuroidea > Aspidochirotida > Stichopodidae > Apostichopus > Apostichopus japonicus. Next base: position 10,473,054 of record NC_092569.1, on the reverse strand, counting down.
GTATCGACATATATGTAAATATATAAATACACATAGATCAACCAACCAGTTACGTGTAATTGCCGCCAAACGATTCTTAGACAAATCCCGCAGACTGGTTTGTTGTAAACCTTTATGGAACTGAAGATAATATGGCACTGGCCAATCTCATCTCAAGATAAATTTTCAAATGTAACAATTTGATTGATGGCTCTTTTTCTTCCTTTCTGATTGAGTCTCACTACTTTGCATAATTTCTCTCAAGTTACTGGATATTAGTGATTGAATGGGTATATAAGGAGAGCCACCCCACCCACCCCCCCCCACTCCTTTCCCCCTCTGTAAAGTCGCCTGCTTGCATTGTCACCCTTTTAGCCACACTAGCCACAATGAATTCAATTTATTCACAGTTTAGGCTGTTATGTTCAGTGCAGGCTGTTATGTAGAGCTATTTGGGCTACTGTCAGATTGCCAACAAGGATTCTTTTTTTCTGTCTTAATATTACAGTTAGTGATAGCAATGAAGTACCTTCCAAACCAGAGAGAAATTTCAACTCTGAATCTTCCACAGGTGAGCAAGATGTTTAGGCATAGAGGAGGAAGGAGGGGGGGAGGGAGGGGTTAATGGGTAGGGAATTAAACTTGTGCAGGGACAATGGTGAAGCTACTGAATGACAAAATAGAGAGGGCAAGGAAAGGAAGGGAGTGGGGGACTTAATGGAGGGTGAATAGTTTTACTAGGGGAGGACAAGGCAGGGATGCAAGGGGCATGGATAGGACTTGTGGAGGGACAATGGTGATTTGAGTGAACTGCATGGTAGCTGGGAGGAGCAGAGATTGGTAGTTGGATTGAAGGTGTTTAAGATTCTCATTGGCAGCTACAGATTAAAATTATTGATGCAGCCCTTCGAATGTAGTCTTCAAAGTTTAAAAGTTGAAATTTTAAGCCACACACAGTATTAAAGTAAGTAAATTACCTCTCGTAAAACTATTCACAGAGAAGAAAAATAGGTAAGGACAAAATGAGTCTTTAAAGTGTGCAAACCATGAAGAAAAATGAGACGGGACTGAGAATTGATCGTTATAAAGAACAACACTAGTAAATTAAATGTTTAAATGTTTTTCTTGACACGAGTCGCAGTTCTCCTTAAATATCTCACTCAGAGCTCTCCAAAGTACGTTGCCCCATCCCTCCCAGCCAGTTTTTACCCTGTCTGGTCAAGTACTTCCTCAGAGAGCAGCAGGAAGGCTTGGAGAGTACAGTAGCAATACAAGTTTGGAAAACCTAGCTGCTGTACTACTTACCTCTTGTTTAGAGAAATACATTTGAAACATGTGATTCCTAAAATACTGTGTTATTTTGCAACACAGGAAGGTAGGGGAGAGAGTGTAGTAGAATACCATTTTTGCTACCTCAATTACCATTTTACAGTAACTTCATTCTTGCGGACAAGTTTGAGTGTAGTCGATGGGCCTGGGAAGCTCAGACTTATTCACTCTATCACTATCGCTCCTCCGCGTCAGTAGCGACCTCGTAAACCTGTGTAACACTGACCTTCGCAGTGACAGGTCAGATTGGGTCAAAAGTCAAATGAAGGTCACTCATGAATATTTTGTTTATTGTATTCTTTTGTCACGTACCTGCATAGCATTATGTTGTATGGTTTTGGCAATACCTTAGATTTTTGCATCAAAAGTTTTGAGAGCCGGCTGCTGTCAATTGTCCAAATCTTGGTTCGAAGAAGAAGAAGAAAAAAAAATAGGAAAGAGTCATTAGTTACTGTATTGTTTGGGATTGCTGTATGTTATTAGTTATATATATTAAATTTTGACTGGATCCAGCATCAATTTAAGAGTCGCTTCAGGATGTCGTCGAGATCCCACTCCACCCCCCCCCCCTCTAATGGTCATGAGAGGGGAAATGGGATGTTTCCAGAGAGAGGTACAACTAGGACAGGCTCCCAGCATCTCTCTTTCCGATGGATTAAAGAGATTCTGACAGCTCTGACAATAAGGGAAGGGGACAGTCGATGAAAAGGAATGGAGGGGAAACTCTTAATTAAGCTGTAGACTTTCCCAGTCCCCACAGTTGTCATTTTAGCTAATTAATAGATTCCTTTTTTGACAGAACGAAACCTGAAAAGAGACATACTTTTAGTTTCAGACTGTACTGAAAATATACGACGAGTTTTGTGTACGGTGGAGAGGTTTTTAGTTTAGAAAACCGAGACCATGATTAAATATTCTGTGTTCATAAGGAGGAGGGATTAGTATCTTGAGGAGTTTGAATTTGGAACGTATTTGAAACCTCCCCTCCCCCCCCTCTTTTTTACCTCTCATCTGTGTGGACAACATGTTTCATGACGGTCTCCTTTCTCGCTCGTGTTTCTTGATCATGGAAATTGTGAACCAATGTCATTCCATGGATTTATTTAGCGGGAACATATATTAAATCAGACTAGTTTTGACGGCTTGCAAAAAATGGTTTTTGGTTTTTTTTTACTTGCTGCATGTAACATGCTCCGAGCTATCTCAGGAAGGAGCTAATTCAGTCCATATACAGTCAAGATTTGCAAACTTAGAATATATGCAAGCTGCACGTTGATGAATGTTTGAACTGGTTATGTAGCGGAAAACTGGAACCGACAGGATGGCCTAAATATTGAAACATATTAATGGGAAATCATAATATGTTCCTTCATGTATCAGTCCTGCATATTAAGTGCACTTAGTTCAACCCTGGAGAACAAATATTAGAACTAGAAAGGTTTCCTCTTTCTCTTCCGTCATAAACAATAGTTCCAACTTTTGCACATCTTTCTGTTAACTTTATATCAATCTGTCCGAGAAGAGAAACTTTTGAGAGAAGGTTATTTTTGAGAGAAATACTGTCTAGACATTTTGACTCTTGACGGTCACATCCTCTCCGCTGATGATGCAGAGAACATTAGTAAAGGGAGATACGGTTTGATATTTGGGAGCAACAGGCTAAAGACGGAGGAAGGAAGATTTGATGCAGTATTATTTACAGTTTTTGTTTTTTGGCACGGAGGATAACTTACCCCTTGATGCAATGACGAGACGAGCCTCGAATGTCAGCCCTTACTTTTTCGGTTGGCAGATAAATTATCTTTGACTATTTGTTTGTGATTTTGAAAAGAACTTGGCAGATGGGATTTTGCTTGGATCCGATGGACTCTGCCGAGGAAATATATCAAATTCTCATCATGTCCGTGAAAACCGATATTGAATAATCAAAGTAGAAATAAAAAATCACGTAGTATTTGGCAGCGTGAAATGCGGGCATCGTTCGGGTCGACAGAGTATGGATCATATAGTGACAGCGGTCAGACGTGCTGTTGTGTATCTCTGTGGTGAGTTTGAAAGGTCAGTGTCCATGGCAACAGTGGTGGACATGATCCTGGGATGTATTGAATGTGATGAGATAAATACACAGTTTCCTCCACTATTTATGATTGGTGCACAACATTTTAATTACATACAGTCATAGTTTTTGGTAAAAAAAAGTTGTTTGGTAATGAAAATCCAGTGTAAGTAGGGGTGCAGCTCTTACTTAAATATACAGTTAGTACTCCCGGATATGACTAGAGAACAACAATTATTTAAATGCAGCTTTAGTTTGGTACATAATTAGATGTCCTTGTTGCGCTTTAAAGTTCCTTGACAGCAGGGTGGCTTATACACTGGATAGTGAATGCTGGGTGAATGGAGACAGCAATGTGACTTGTACAAAACAAATTATTTCAATGCAGTTTTTGCTCTGCAGCCTGGGTAAAATTTTTTGTGCAATTTAAACTTCAGTTGATTTAGTGTACTGGACACTAGATGCATCGTCATCATCATGATCACTATGACCAATTTACAATATTTACTAAATACAGAAGTGACAAAGTCTGGTGAATGAACTCTTTCTGTAGGTAAAATACTGGACGTATAAAATAACAGTTATAGATACAATTAAAGGGTTGTTATATCATTAAAATTAATTGCAGGAGAGGTGCTTTCACTTTCAATGCAAATATACAAATTATGGCACTCCAATATGACTAGAGAACAACATATCTTTAAATGCAGTTTTAGTTTGGTCAAATAATGTCTTTGTGTAGAAAGAAAAGGGAGTGGATTAGTTTGCTTTCACAGTGCTACATATAGAAGGATCAATGACCTGTGAGCAACTTTGACTAAATGCAATGAAAAAAATTACAGTGACAAAGTCATAATCTGTGTCAGAATAACTTCTTTTATGTTAACACTAAATGCAAGGCTGTGCATATATATGCACCTTCAATGAAACAGTATTGAACACATATGAAATGCTGTTAAATCTTTGGTGAAAGAGCCTTTGTATACAAGGAAAATGGGTGTAAGACCTGCTTTTATACCAACATGTATACACTGTATGTGTTTAATAACACTTTTGGTTGGTTTTGACACATCTGTTTTTATAAACTGTATGTTTAAAGGTCTCTGTAAAAAATTTGGCTTTAAAACTATATGATCTGAATCCAAGCCACAAGTGTAAGTTTTCCCTGCAAAGGTTTATGGTGATGCTGGTTATATATCTGAATATGTGTACGGAATTAGAAGGTAGGATAGAGTGAACTTGGACATATAGGACTGGAAACGACATATGCTTCACAAAACCCAGAGCAATATCACGAAGGATGTAATCACAGAAGAATTGAAATAACGTTTCCATTTTTGCATCATTTTTGCCGGTTGATATTGAAATCTATGAGTGATATACCAATTGGATTTTACTTTATATGATATATTACATATGGAGTCCCATTAAAGTAGGTCACATGTTTCCATAAACTCCCCCTGACTGGAGGCTCAGGGAGTGTGATAAGAAATGGTTTCTGACACACTCGGTAATGTGTGAATGCCGTTATAATTCTCAGCTTCCTAAAAGATATTAAGCACATTAACATTTCCAGGCTGGTTTAGAAGTTCTGTTGGTCTATACCTCCATGGTTAATTAAAATTGATGCAGGTAACTTAAACGTTAATCACCCTGTCACTGGTAATTAAATGTTGAGAGAGGTTGAGATATTAGCACCCAACACTGTCACTCACAGACTGAGGCTGGGTTGCATTGTAGCATGCACCTATGAAACTTTCAAATAGACGTTGTGGGTTGAGAGTACACACACAACACTGTTACTTACAACCAAGGATGGGTTGTATTGTAGCATGAACCTACTGTATTATACTTTCAAATAGACGTTGTGGGTTGAGATTACACACCCAACACTGTTACTTACAAAACCAAGGATGGGTTGCATTGTAGCATGCACCTATAAGACTTTCAAATAGACGTTGTGGGTTGAGATTACACACCCAACACTTTTACTTACAGACCAAGGATGGGTTGTATTGTAGCATGCACCTATGAGACTTTCAAATAGACACTGAGGGTTGAGATTACAAACCCAACACTGTTACTTGCAGACTGAGGATGGGTTGTATGGTAGCATGCACCTATGAAACTTTCAAATAGACATTGAGGGTTGAGATTATGCACCCAACACTGTTACTTACAAACTGAGGATGGGTTGTATTGTAGCATGCACCTATGAGACTTTCAAATAGACACTGAGGGTTGAGATTACATACCCAACACTGTTACTTGCAGACTGAGGATGGGTTGTATGGTAGCATGAACTTATGAAAATTTCAAATAGACACTGAGGGTTGAGATTAAATACCCAACACTGTTTACTTACAGACAGAGGATGGGTTGTATTGTAGCATGCACCTATGAGACTTTCAAATAGACGTTGTGGGTTGGGATTACATACCCAACACTGTTACAGACTGAGGATGGGTTGTATGGTAGCATGCACCTATGAAACTTTCAAATAGACGTGAGGGTTGAGATATTAGAACCCAACACTGTCACTCACAGACTGAGGCTGGGTTGTATTGTAGCATGCACCTATGAGACTTTCAAATAGACGTTGTGGGTTGAGATTACATACCCAACACTGTTACTTACAGACTGAGGATGGGTTGTATGGTAGCATGCACCTATGAAACTTTCAAATAGACGTTGAGGGTTGAGATATTAGCACCCAACACTGTCACTCACAGACTGAGGCTGGGTTGTATTGTAGCATGCACCTATGAGACTTTCAAATAGACGTTGTGGGTTGGGATTACACACCCAACACTGTTACTCACAGACTGAGGATGGGTTTTATTTATAGCATGAACCTTTGAAACTTTCAAATAGAGTTGAGGCCGGGTGTAAGCACCCACCGCTGTTACTTACAGACTGAGGATAAGTTGTATTGTAGCATGCATATTTATATAACCTCCTCCCATCATTAAATCACTCACAGAGACTGTGTTTACATTACCGACTTGAACCTACCGTGGTATCAGACCCTCCCCCCCCCCCCGCAGGTGATCAACGAACAGGGAGTTGAGGTTTCTGTTAATACTATAAGAAAAGGCACAAAACCAAAAGCATTGTGATGCGCATCGCTGCTACTAATGCCTACTACTTTTGTGTCAAATTAAGCGCCTAACAAACAGCAACCAAGCTTAACGGTCACCGCTGATCTCAGAATCAACCCCTGAGCTGCTTCAATATTACAAATTTATTAAACACAGAGTGTGGGGTCTGATCCTCCCCCAATATCGTAGTCTATTCATTGGTTCCAGTCACTGGGTGTAATCCTCATTGACATTACAAACCTAACACCAAACTTAACACCAAGCTTTACACCAAGGGGTTCACTGACGTTCTCGTGATCTAAATATAGACAGTGCTGCGGATTGATTTCATTTTCTCACTCTGTTATCATTATGTACATGTATAGGAGCGCATTGAGTTTTGTGGTACTTGCAGCCAGTTATACTACAGAAATCTTTTTCACACTGTTGGAAATGTATTACTGAACTGAACCTGTACCAGATGTGTGCACCAAATTGTAAATACAGATGTGTATTAAGGAGGTGTCAGGACCAACACCCATTGCCAGGATTTATGGAGCTTAAATCTTGTCACTTATTATGAATTTTTAAAGTCGAGAAAGGCTTAGATATATAATTCATTGAATGGAAAGTCATATTAATTGCTTTGCTCAAGATGTTAGGCAAGCCCATTATGAAGCATCTTCTGGACCGCGCTGTATTTACATCATCCTTCTTGAAGTGCTCCTTGCTGTTCTCCTCTGTACTTCGTTCTTATCTGCAGGTCTGTGTGTGAGTGAAATGTGGTGGGAGAGGGGTGGAGGTGGGGGGGGGGGAAGGATAGGAAGAGGGAACAGCAGGATGGATGGAGTTGTCAGGGGGAGTTTCCATATTTAACATTAAGTACAGTACTTCTTCCACCTTTACAGTCATTTGCCAATAGATTATAATGCTTCATAAGAATTCCACCCTCCCCATCCCCTACCTTACCCCTACCCCTCACCCCCTACCTTACCCTTATCCCTCACACCCTCCTTAACCCCCTCCCTCACCCCACCCGGTTTATTTTACATTTGCTTCTTTGATTCAAATCTATTGTAGCATATTGAGATACTCTGTGAGTTTTTGCATCTAGACATAACTTTCTCCTTCCTTTAAATTGTTATTTTCAGTGGAACTACCCAAAGATGGGGACCATGGAGACGACAGTGCGTACAGACCGTTGGTTACAACAGAGGTACAAATCAACCAATCAGAAGGCAACTCAATACAGTTAAATAACCAATCCAGGGAAGCTCAGGTATTTCACAGGAGAATCACATACACAAGTTGAAGACACACCCAGTGTCATAATCTTGATCATATCTGAGAGAGGTTCAATACAGTTAAATAACCAATCCAGGCAAGCTCAGGTATATAGAATCACATACACAAGTTGAAGACACACTCAGTGTCATAATCTTGATCATATCTGAGAGAGGTTCAATACAGTTAAATAACCAATCCAGGCAAGCTCAGGTATATAGAATCACATACACAAGTTGAAGACACACTCAGTGTCATAATCTTGATCATATCTGAGAGAGGTTCAATACAGTTAAATAACCAATCCAGGCAAGCTCAGGTATATAGAATCACATACACAAGTTGAAGACACACTCAGTGTCATAATCTTGATCATATCTGAGAGAGGTTCAATACAGTTAAATAACCAATCCAGGCAAGCTCAGGTATATAGAATCACATACACAAGTTGAAGACACACTCAGTGTCATAATCTTGATCATATCTGAGAGAGGTTCAATACAGTTAAATAACCAATCCAGGCAAGCTCAGGTATATAGAATCACATACACAAGTTGAAGACACACTCAGTGTCATAATCTTGATCATATCTGAGAGAGGTTCAATACAGTTAAATAACCAATCCAGGCAAGCTCAGGTATATAGAATCACATACACAAGTTGAAGACACACTCAGTGTCATAATCTTGATCATATCTGAGAGAGGTTCTTGCTCTTTGTCCATTGTGTTGAATAAAACTCTCCCCCAAAATGCCAAAGAAGAAAAAAAGCTCAGCATCATTTGGGAGGCATCTTGATTTAATACTCATGTCAAGATGGCTGTGATTTATATCTGGTGCCATAGTACCCCTACAAGGTGAAAACTTTATCTTAGTTCTCCCTTTGTTTTGATATCAATATATTCATGAAATAAATAATTTTAAAAAAAATAGTATTTTGTTGAATACAATCTTTGGAGTAATAGGTATTAATGTTATAATTTTAAATAATTTAAACAACATTTGCAAGCACTAGGAATTGATCTGTTAAAGAAAGAAATAAAAGAAAGAAATGAAAGTTTATATAGATTCGATCAATATAATTCCAGCATGAAGTGGCTCTGTGCTGTGTCACGGTTGGACTGGATCAGGTGTTCAGTCTTGTTTTTGAAGAAACAAACATCTCACAAGTTTACTTTGGACAAAACTTAATGGAATAAAAAAAAAAAATTAATGGAGTTTGTTGTCCATCATTAACATATCTATCACATAGGGTCAATGATAACATATCTGGTTTTGCTCCCATGTAGAGCACCTTTTTTTCTGGATGTGAATAACATTCAACTAACAGCCCCCCCACCCCCCACAAAAAATATTAATGTTTGAACAAGGAACTTGCGAAGAAGCCTCATTGGCTTATCAAACCCGCAAGCTGACCAAAGTCTCTTACATTAATATTTAACGTCCATTATTATGAATTGTTAATTGTCAACAGCTCTGTAACTGGACGACATACATTAATCTGGGAGTAACTCGAACCGGGGACCTTATGATTGAAAGGCACCGGCGTTAACCACTGAGCTAACACTCCAATTGATTCGCTTTTGATGAAAATTTTCTGAGTTTGATCAATGACAGTACTTTGAGATTTGGGGAAGAGAGGTGACAGAAAGGCTATCCCGCTAATTTAAACATCTACCATTACGCATAAATAATGTATTACGAAATTCTGATGTAATTACTACTGTCCACAAGTTATTATAGTAATGCTGTCTATATACAGATATTTGCATCATTTGAAATGGCAGAGTATCAAATGTTTATATTTTGTTTCATCTCTCGCTTATCTGTCTCTTACCAAGAAGCATTCTGATCTAACTTCTAAGGCCTACAAACTGGTAACATTCCTGCACTGTGCCCTCCCCACCCCACCCCACCTCCCCCACCCCAAATTAACCACCTATGAGGTCATGCACTGCCTTCGTCCTTCCAAATATCTACCATTCTGAAGTCCCTCAGCACTTTTTTCAACTTGGATTTTCATCCTTTTCAATCCGCTCGTACCTAAATTCTCGTGAAATTTACTCGGCACTAGGGGAGGAGTCCACTACAATCAACTCATACACAATGATTCTTGAATTTTAAGTGTCCTTGAAAACTTTCATGTATTTTGAGGATGTTTTTTATTTTCCATCGAGATTGTCAGTTTTACACGTACGGAAATACTGTACAGGTTTCAGCCGCGCGAGAGAGCGATATACCTCTGCATAAACAATGTAAATCTATGTTAATTTTCGTTACCAAACAAGACACCTTATTCGGACCTTAATTTGGTTTTCTTCCTCACAGATAAATTCAACAGTACATTCGTCTTCGGAGGACAACAGTCACCAGAATGGCCAAAGCGAAGAGCAACCGCCATTACCTCCCAAAGCAAAGTCTCCAGAAAGGCAGCTCTACAGACCTACCCCCGCCCCTAGGACACCCTCCGAATCGCCGTTACCCCCCTCTAAGCACTCATCTGGTGAGCCAAAGAGACTCAACTTTTCAGGGTAGGTGGTTTATCAATTCATGCATCTGGTAATTGTCTGCTTCTAGACTTCGGTTTCATGGATTTGCTAATGTTATTCCTGAGTGACATGGTTCTTTCCTGTTGGTTAGATGACAAGCATATAGTATTCCCCGTTTGCAAGATGGTTCCCATGGCTATAAATTTTAAGTGGATACCGACACGCTGCAGTAACTTTAAAAGTAAAATGGCAAAGTTAAGTCAATCGGAATTAAATTTGAAAGTATTCAAAGTCATTTAGAAAATGAATTCTATTAACATTTACAACTAGACCAGATTTATTGACAACTGCAGCATGCTAGAATGGTCTCAAAATTTTTCTGCTTTGTAACTTGTGTGCTTTTATATCCTGGCAATTACATTTAAGCCCAGTTTGCACATGCCATATCTGTAATGTTACTTCCAAAACCAACACAAAACAACAACCTGTACACGTAACATCCCATAGAAACAAAAAGAATATTTGGTACAAATACTTTAAGTCCACACAGCCATCTACTGTAAGTAATAAGGCATTTCGGTGTGTTACCTTCTAGATGTGCAGCCAAGGATATTGGTTTTATGGATGTCACCGACAATTGAGTAGCTGTTGGTTTTAGATTTAATAATAAAAAACACTTTAATATCTATAGTGTAATTCTGACACTTTTCATTGTACAATTAAAAATGTTTTAGCAGGAATGACATTTTCAGGAATTAAGTAAGTTAGTGGTACACACATTTGGTCCATTTATTATTTTCAGAGAAATTGAGTTTAATAGAGCCTTGGGATGTTGAAACTTGTCTTTACTGGTATTAATCAAGCATCAGAGTTTGTGACTATAACGGTCTGCACAGATCATTGAATTCCCATTGGAATATGTTTATAGTATTGAGAGTATATAGTTTTATAGCCTTGGAAACAATATGAAACTCTAAGGAGAGTGTTTGTTAATTGATGTTCTGCCGTTTCAGTTAATATATTTTTCATTTATTTTATGTTTGTTTTACCCAATGAAGGATTAATATGACTTTTTGGCAATAGCTTTGGGAGTAAGAAATGGTGAATGATGAAACATGCATATGGGTTTATTTTAATGTTTGCGGAAACCACTGCGAATAAGTTTGCATTTATAACGGAAATGAGAGATGGTAAAGCGCAAGTGTATAGTTAAAAGCAAGGGTCGAAGTTCCTCTGTTCCATTAGAAACATTCTGAAGAGATTTGTGATTTGTAAATTAGTATTGTTCAGCAACACCTGTCGATACTGTTGACTGCAATCACAGAGGTGTAAGGTAGACTAAATGAGGTCAAGCTGTTAATAATAATGAATATTTTACCCTGTCTGTTCATTCTCCTCTGATAGGGAAGTAGTGGTCAGGCTGTTAATAATACTGAATATTTTACCCTGTCTGTTCATTCTCCTCTGATAGGGAAGTAGTGGTCAGGCTGTTAATAATAGTGAATATTTTACCCTGTCTGTTCATTCTCCTCTGATAGGGAGGTAGTGGTCGGGCTGTCAATAATAGTGAATACTTTACCCTGTCTGTTCATTCTCCTCTGATAGGGAAGTAGTGGTCAGGCTGTTAATAATAGTGAATATTTTACCCTGTCTGTTCATTCTCCTCTGATAGGGAGGTAGTGGTCGGGCTGTCAATAATAGTGAATACTTTACCCTGTCTGTTCATTCTCCTCTGATAGGGAAGTAGTGGTCAGGCTGTTAATAATAGTGAATATTTTACCCTGTCTGTTCATTCTCCTCTGATAGGGAAGTAGTGGTCAGGCTGTCAATAATATACTTTACCCTGTCTGTTCATTCTCCTCCGATAGGGAGGTAGTGGTCAGGCTGTCAATAATAGTGAATGCTTTACCCTGTCTGTTCATTCTCCTCTGATAGGGAAGTAGTGGTCAGGCTGTTAATAATAGTGAATATTTTACCCTGTCTGTTCATTCTCCTCCGATAGGGAGGTAGTGGTCAGGCTGTTCATAATAGTGAATATTTTACCCTGTCTGTGCATTCTCCTCTGATAGGGATGTAGTGGTCAGGCTGTCAATAACAGTGCATACTTTACCCTGTCTGTTCATTTCCCTCCGATAGGGAGGTAGTGGTCAACAACAGTGCGGAGAATGAACATTACGAGGACAGTGACAGTGACTACGATAACAATGTGATTCATTACAGAGATGACGACGATGAGGAAGACGAAGATGAAGAACCATGTAAGAGACGGGAAAGAGGATTCATCCTACACAAATGAAGGGGGGGGTGGGGGGGTAATTTGGTGGGATTTGTTATATCAAAGATAAAATGGAAAAATAAAATGACTTGTTTCATCATAAATTTGGTTGTCCAAAAAGGAAAAAGGTTGCTTGCTACTCATTTGAATTTTGTTTCTTGTGGGTCTGTGCCAATTTAAGATGGCAATTGTTAAGTAAGTTATGTCAACATGTTCTCATTGAGATAATGTGACTTAACTTTGGTATTGTATATCTCAATGAAAGTCAAATTGAACCATGTTTGCAGGAAATGCAGTCATTCGTATTCCTTCCTACTGAGGAAATCAAATTTATTGGAAAACTATTTTAAAAGTAATGTGAATTTTGAATCTGTATATTGCTGTAAATATAACTTCCTTCCAGCCAAATTTACCATGATTGTTTCATAACTGATTTTTCTTCAACATTTATATATAACACGCTAATGTTCACGTTAGCAGAATGCAGAATGTTCTATCTACAAAAGTTTCATATTTGAGATGAAAAATAAACATGGAATATGAAAGGGAAATTAATAATGTGGAAACGTTTTACCTCCCCTTAGTATCAAATGACTCTATAATGGAAACTAAAACTATAAAATTAAAACTCGAACGAAAACTGAGCCCGATTATGGTTTTACTATCAGTTTTGGTTTTTACACCTTTTTTTCCTTTTTTCCTTGTTGAACTTTTTGACACTTCTTTTGTGAAAGTTAAGAACAGTTTGGCTGGACCCAAAAATAAAAATTCCATTCGAGAGGATTTTGGAAATTGCGACTGCTCAAGGTCTGAGTACATACGATAGGAATAATGTTTTAAATTTAAAATGTTAATATCTTTATCTCTCTCTCCCCGCAGCGAGTCTAGCAGCTAAAGTCAAGAGGAATGACAGCCTTGCCTTTCATTTAAATAATCGTCCATCCAGGACGGCGCTCGTAGAGAGAAACATCATCCCTATCAGTACACACGACCAGATAAAGGTCAAAAGAGAACAAGTCGGTGCTAAGCTAGTCAGGTGAGTGTCGCTGAGCCCTCACAGACAGAGGAGAGCAGCTGATGAATGTCTCTCTCCCCCCCCCCCCACCTTTGGCCTCCTTATCATTACCCATTTCCCTCCTCCCTTCTCACCTGTATCCCTAAATGCTCCAAGAACACTGGAAAATTTTCCAAATAACGAAAATTAATACCAGTGTGTGAAATGACAGTCTTTGTTTTTTACTGATGCTTAATGACAATGTATTTATTCATTTAAGAACTCTTGGTTAATTGATGGCTGCAGCCCTGGTCGAATACTTCAAAATTTGGAGACCATCTTCAGACCACTTTAAATACTCAAGATACACTTTGTGCTACTAAGTTCCATTAAATGTGTTCACGTTATATAGCACAGGTATACTATACGTTGAGTCTGGGGAGGGGGGGGGGGGAGGGGGTGCTGGGAAATGAAAAATGTCCTCTGCCCTCTGCCATGAATTTGGTATTGCTAGTGATTGTGTGATACAAATCTCCATCATTCTGTTTGTTTATACTTATTTTTTGATGACAGACGTCTAAGTGAGAGACCGACGAAGGATGAATTAGAGCAAAGGAACATCTATAAGGATTTAGACAATGAGGCCAAGAGAAGAGCAATAATGGAGGAAAAGAAGAGAACACTCGTTAGAAAGGTACTGATTTAGGGGCTGATCAAATGTAACTTGACTACTGGATTAGACTTCTAACAAGGCACCCTCTATCTGTTAGAAAGGTACTGATTTAGGGGCTGATCAAATGTAACTTGACTACTGGATTAGACTTCTAACAAGGCACCCTCTATCTGTTAGAAAGGTACTGATTTAGGGGCTGATCAAATGTAACTTGACTACTGGATTAGGCTCCTAACAAGGCACCCTCTGTCTGTTAGAAAGGTACTGATTTAGGGGCTGATCAAATGTAACTTGACTACTGGATTAGGCTCCTAACAAGGCACCCTCTGTCTGTTAGAAAGGTACTGATTTAGGGTCTGATCAAATGTAACTTGACTACTGGATTAGGCTCCTAACAAGGCACTCTCTGTCTGTTAGAAAGGTACTGATTTAGGGGCTGATCAAATGTAACTTGACTACTGGATTAGGCTCCTAACAAGGCACTCTCTGTCTGTTAGAAAGGTACTGATTTAGGGGCTGATCAAATGTAACTTGACTACTGGATTAGGCTCCTAACAAGGCACTCTCTGTCACCATCTATCTGTTAAGTGTTCAAGCAGGATAGGATAGGAATAATGTCCTCTTATAAACCAGGCAATTTGGACTGGCAGTAGCAGTCAGTATTAATCACTTCAAAAATTCAAATTGAATAGAAAATCAAGGCTCCGGTATAGAAAGCCTTTTCTCTACTAAGCAGTCGCTCGGTTTTGAGTAGTAAACCAGTTTAGTTTTAGCTGCGAGCTGTTGGACAAGGCACTGAGCTAGGTTTTTGTAGTGGGCAGAGTGACATCAATGTGAAATTATGCTATAAAAGCTTACAAACTGTAACAGCCCTGTTTTTGCATTAAAACTCACTTTTGTTCAGAGAGACAATGATTTTCCCCAAAAATTTACTTGATTTAAAAAAAAAAAAATTAAAAAAAAATGATTTGAAATAAATGCCATTTATCTGGGGAGAAATCTTGAGATTCAATGCAGAATGCTTCACTTTAAAGCAAAATAAATCCTTGAATTTATCCTCTCAGGAACACTGCTTTAACTTCTCCGTCGTTATTTTCCTGTTATTACCAGGTACCTGGTAGAAGAGAGATAAGGATCAGTTTCAATTGTTTTTTTTTCTTTCTTCCTCACTTTCTAGTTGAGCTTCCGACCTACCGTCGAAGAACTGAGAGAGAGGAACATCATCATGTTCAACGAATATGTAGAAGTAATCGAGGCTTTGACCTATGACCGGAGAGGGGATAAACCCTGGACGAAGTTAACGCCGCAGGACAAAGTAAGAACCGTTGCCCTCGAGTGAATCAGATTTTGCCTTTCAATATTCTACAAAATACATTTTAGATAAACTTCAAAAGTCCACTCCATTGACCATAACATATATGCCCTTGTAGGTTTGGAGGAAGTTTTGTTAATAAATCAATTGTTTTTAGTGTATTAAGTTTACTTTTTGAAATTTGTGAAGAAAACAAATCTGGAGTTCAACGAATATGTAGCAGTAATCGAGGCTTTGACCTATGACCGAGAGGGGATAAACCCTGGACGAAGTTAACGCCGCAGGACAAAGTAAGAACCGTTGCCCTCGAGTGAATCAGATTTTGCCTTTCAGTATTCTACAAAATACATTTTAGATAAACTTCAAAAGTCCACTCCATTGACCATAACATATATGCCCTTGTAGGTTTGGAGGAAGTTTTGTTAATAAATCAATTGTTTTTAGTGTATTAAGTTTACTTTTTGAAATTTGTGAAGAAAACAAATCTGGAGTTTGGTCAGGCATCTTAATAACAAAGACTTTTTAGCTTTTTAGTGCAATCAAGACAACACTAGATGATATTTAAAGGAATATATTGCACCTAATAGGGGGCCTTCCAAAATGTTGTTGCCTTCATCTTATACAGTGCACTTTTGTGATATAGAGAGATAGATACTCTAGTTTTGATCTGATTGGTCCAGAGGTTGACAACTCAAACTTTGAATGACTTCAACACGTAATAATTTCCCTGGTGTGACATAGCAAAGTTTTTAATTTTTTTATGCAGAATCACTTGGTATTAGTTGTAACAGGCATGAGACTCTTCCGCGGGAACGCGGATTTCCGATTTTTTTTTTTTTCCTTTTCGCGTTTTTTCTCATAATTCGCGTTTTTTCTTATTTTTTCTTATTTTTTTTATTTAATTTTTTTTATTTAATTTTTTTTTTTGCCGAACATGCTGGACTGTGAAGGGAAGGAACACCGAATTTGACCAGTGGTGGAATCAAGTAGCACAAAGCAAGCAAAAAAGCCTTTTTTTGGTTCAAAAAATCTAATGGATAAATTATACAAGCAGAGATTTTTTTTTTTTTCCTTTTCGCGTTTTTTCTCATAATTCGCGTTTTTTCTTATTTTTTTTATTTAATTTTTTTATTTAATTTTTTTTTTGCCGAACATGCTGGACTGTGAAGGGAAGGAACACCGAATTTGACCAGTGGTGGAATCAAGTAGCACAAAGCAAGCAAAAAAGCCTTTTTTTGGTTCAAAAAATCTAATGGATAAATTATACAAGCAGAAATTCCACACTTTTTTGGCGAGTTACGTGATGTGATAGATTCCATCTAGAGTCCACCATTTTGCATCTAAGCCCTCCTTACCTGACAAAAAGTTTCTAAAGGGGAGGGGGACACCCCTCCCCTTAAACCCCTCCCCCAGAACGGCAGTCGATAAATTTCAGATTTTTTTCCCCCGGCTCAGTCTCATCCCTGTTGTAATACTCTTGATCACTTGCTTATATCTCCTGCTAGGATTCAAACTAAGTCAGGCCCTGTAAACAGATGATTGCAAAACAATATCATAGTCAACACACAGTATTGTATGTAAAGTAGGCTATATGACTCATCATGTCCACACACAATGAGATTATTACGTAGATCTAACCAAACGTTTAGTGTATTAAGTCGGAAATGTAATAAAATTCGGTAGATGTCGAAAGGAAACATGTCCCCTTCTGCTCATAGTAGCAATGTGTTGTGTGTTTATTTATTCATGGCATAGCAGATGTTTACATTGCAGAGGTTAACACAACAAAACAGCCTCTATTGCCAAAAAGAGAATGGACCAGAAATGATTAAATTGCAAAATTGCAAAAATGTTCCTTTTATATAATGTCTCTTTCTCTTTCTGTCTCCCTCTGTTTCTTTCTCTGACAGGCTTCAATAAGGAAAGAATTGAACGAATTCAAAAGTAACGAGATGGCTGTCCACGCTGACAGCAAAAAATATACAAGGTTGGTCTTTTGTGTTATGATAATACATAACGTAAGCCTTATTACAGTCTCAACTAATTTCAAAACAATAATAGATTCAGACAACAAAGTTTCTAACAATGAGCATAATAGAGGGAGGAAGTTGGAAACGGGAAGTGATTCAAATCTCGTTCATAGAAATCGTACCAAGTATGATACTTTCCAACAGGAAAGAGATCTCGACGGTAAAACAAAATAGAAATGCACGGTAAGCAACACTTGACCCGTTCTCTTGGTGAGGGATGTATTTAACAAAATGGTTTTGCTGCCAAAATTCCCACAATGCCAAAGTAGAAACTTTTCAAGCCTTAGTGTGGGGTGAATCAACTATTGTTTTGATTTTGTATCTGTGACTTATTTAGTCACAGCGCATCATGAGTTTACAACCTGAAGTTCGCTTCACAGATGTGGCTGTAATATGTTGCAGTATATGCAGTGATCTGGGTCACTAGCTGAGATAACAGCCTTGCTGTTTATCTAGTGTCCTTCATATGCTAACCTTCCTACTGTAATGTTAGTTTTATTATTAGTCTTGTACAAATATATGAGAAATAAATTTGAAATGAAAATTGAAAATAGTGCAATTGAAAATAGAGCATTCAAAAGATGACGTGTTTCAGATGTGGTAGTTACTGTCACACTTGAAAATTTGGTTTTATCAACAGATTCCATAAACCTTGAGATTCTGGTGAAAAAAATGATACTTGTAATTCGTGGCACCAGAGCAAGATTACGTAGCCTCGTGATCTGCTGGATTCGGGCGCTGTGAATCACTACGGGAAGATGGAGAGGGTTGATACCATAGAAGGAAGAAAATGCGGAATCCATGTCCACGAAGTGATGAATTACCACGACATTTTAAGGGAGAATTATGAAATTAACTGTATAAAGAGAAATTGCAAGAAAGAAAATTGTACAGACAATTGTTTTTGTTTTTTTAAATATGATGTACATAAAGCAGCCATGTTTGTATCAAGTGGGAATTCATATATTCTAGTCATGGCTGTTATATTTTAGTCTTTAGACGATCGTAAGAATAACGCAAAGTATGCAAAGCTTTTTAAATGCAGACGAAGAATGATGATATGCACGGAAAACGTTTCTCTCAAAAGTTTTCAAACCCACCTCAACCGACAAAAATTGCTAGATGTGCTAAAAATCTCCTTGAGATAAAACAGTCTGAGGTTTAATGATGTTTGATGTATGACATGCTAAAGAGATAAAAAAAAATTGTGGCATTCAAGTTTTTGTCTTTCTCTTGTGGAAAGGGAACTTTAGATGGAAGGATAGGGGTGGGGGGAGGGGAGGGGAGTGGGTAGGGGAGTGTGGGGTTTTGATACTGAAAAGTAAAGCTGCAGTTGCTGCAATCTGTTACTTATCTACAGTAGGATGAATCAACATCAAACAATAGGTATTGTCACTGAACACCTGCAGTGCCTATTGTGTGTGGAGTACAATAGATTAATATCAAACAACAGGGATTGTCACTGAACACCCTCAGTGCCTATTGTGTTAAAGTGTGGAGTACAATAGATTATGTCCTATGCAACCGTGCTGCACCCCCCCCCCCCTCAGCATTCCTATTTCTGACACAGTGCCAGAAGCTTTGATTGGTACAGTAAAATTCTTTAACTCGGCCTGGAGTCTAATACAAAACAGGATTAATTGAATGGAATAAGGAATGGATTAATCTAATGACTTTTTTGTCTCTGCGTTATTTGCTGAGAGGAAAGGAGGGTAGGGTTGTCATCGAGTCACAATAAATTATGTATTTTTTGTAAATTCTCTGTGAAATATGTTAATTATTTGCACTCTGTAAGTTGTTGTGGGTGCTCATCGCATCATCCGTCGACTTGCTTCAAACCTGTCGTCCAATCAAGCACCAGCATATCAGAATTTGCATCGGGTGTGTCAGCCTGTATTGCCCTCTGTACGTTTTTAATTAGGCATACTTGAAAGATGTTGTGTTTTCTCATCGTTACAATAGGAATGACGGGCAGTAGTTCTATTAAGTGTGGCCTAACTTGTCCAAGTACCCTTGTAATAGATTGAATGAAAAGCTTGTCCTCCGTTTAACGCCCAAAACATTAGCGTGCCAGGAACTACCACCAAATTGCTACCATGCCATGGTATAGATTTCACAGCAGTTATTCTGTCCCGAAACCAATTTACATATTCAAATTTGCGTGACATAATTTTGAAGTAGGAAAAAAGAAGTCCTCATAGGTAATGAAAAAAAAATTAAGAATGTTGAAGGTTTTTTTTTTTTTTTCAAAAGCTCTATCACAGATGATAACATTGTTCCTATATCTAATTCTATCATAGTCATTTTTAATTGTAAACAGATTTGATAAAAAATAATGTAAAATTGATGTCATGTTTATGATATATTAATACTTTCAAGAAGAAAGTCTATCATCTTTCATATAACAATTTTTTGAAAGGGTTTTGTGAAAATGTTAACGGTCTTAGAACCTTGTCTCAAAGGTAATTTCAAGATATTACTTCCAAATATGATATATTTCCTGCAATGGTCAGTGTTTCTCAAACTCACAGGATGGTTTAGGCTTTTTTGTCGCCTTTTTTTTTTCTCTTTTTTTAAATTTTCTCCGATCTTTCTATGATTAACATGACAAGGTATTCATAAATTTGTAAAGAGCTGTTTGTTTACAATGGTTGTCATAGTGATGATGCTGGCTGTCTAAACTCCAGTCTTTCACCCAACTTCATTTTATCCTCCATCTAAAGTGTGTTCATATTCTGTCGGTTTCCTTCTTTAGTTCCCCTGCTGGACTTCCTTTAAACAGTGTCGTGAAGAGAAAGATAAATATGGCGAGATTATTACACCGGAGTCGTAAATTAAAAGACATGTCAGAGGTGGAATTATTTTATCAAAAAGTTATAAAGATGGCAGTTATCTATGCAAGTTTCCAACTGAACCTCCTGGCTTGGATTCTGCAAATCATCACTTTCTTCATGTTACAGTTGGGATAGCCTCCTTTTGTAATGTGGTGGGTAAGATTGGAGGGGGAGGGGGCGGGTTCAGGGTCAAGAGACGTTTATGGGGCATTACAGAAAACTATACAAGCATTACGGTAATCTACCGACAACTTTGTGCTCTTCTTCGTTCCAGGCCTGTAGGTGTCGAGATAAGTACATTAATAAGGAATATAATTTGTGTCTCAAATGTGTTCAGGAAAAGAGTAGTCGAAGTTAACCCTTCAAGTTACTTACATCCATGGTTAGAGTCCTTGGTAATGAGCTAGTCTAACGTTTAACGGCCATGCATTGGTAATGGTGCTACTCTTCGCATGCATTTAGGTATCATGTACCTCCACAATCTTTGCTTTTGAGATAACAGAGCATGTCTTTCAGATGGGTGGTTGTGGATAAACTTGGAACTAGTAATTACTTCCTATCAACCAGTAAACCTCTTTTTCTGCAACAATTTAGTAGCAGCATTAATACATTTTGGTTTCTTTTGGAAATTCACTCTCTGACAAAGGAATTCACCCTGACAAAGCACATGAAGGTAAATATACATGGATTTTGGCTTAAATCAGTTTTTATTGCAACGTATCCCACATCCTGCTTGTTTGACATTACGTACAATGTTTGTTACTGTAAACTGTGTAAAGTTTATAATCTCATCTAAAAGTAAGCATTAAGAATCTTGAGAACACCTACATGCGTTTAAAACAAAATCACCAGCTCATAGCTTACACCCCCCCCCCCATCAATGGTCTTCCAAATTGTAAAAAAAAATTTTTTTTTTAAAAATAACCAAAATTTTAGATTACATAGCCTTCCTACATGAGTAAATGTGAGTTATATTCCGTAAGGCTTCACCCACATGCGCATGTTGCTGCTTGACTTCGTAAAAAATATCCACGCCCATACCAGGCTGATATTATGATCACATGTTGCTAAATTAGCATGGACAGTTTAAAGATTGTAACCTAGAATCTTATGAAGGATTGTCTGTAGACTAGGCTACATCTGTGGAGTCAACATGGGATACATCTTAACTATAAACTGTTGATGTTTGTTTCCAATTATTCTCAAGATTCTTTTGTTTTAAGTGTCTCCTGTCATATTTATTGCAATATAATAATGACACAATAATGACATTAATAATTAATTAATAATAATCAATAATAATTAATTAATAATAATCAATAATAATTAATGACATAATAACAAACTGAAGTTGCTTTTCAGTTGTATTTTATAGAGAGGTAGAAGAAAGCTGCAGATATAACCAGCTGGCTTTAGAGATCCTAGCCCTCTCGTATCACATATCGTCTGATTAGTTTATACAATAAAAGGCATGCACAGGTCTCTATGCAGCCCCACCACCTAGAGAAGGAGACAGTCTTATGTAAACAAATGGATCTGTATCGATGTGTGCCTCCTCCAATTATACAATTAAATCAGTTTTTCAAATCAGTTGAAACAGGATTTATCAAATTTAGCCCCGTTAATAATCCACACGCTTATCACCTTAAGAAGTTATCTGGGGAAAATACCTCTGGTCAGTGTTAATATCTCTCTCAAAGTGCTAAGCGGATTCAGTTAAAATCAAATTGTGTTTTACAAGAATTTTAGAAAACTTACAAAAGCATAAGTTTTAGAACATTTTTAGGTGGGGGGTGGGGGGGCTGGTCTTCAGGCTCTGCTTCTATGATGTTCCATCTACACTGCTGCTGTGCACTGTGTTGAAGTATTCATATTATCAGCATTTCTTTGTGATGTTGGATGGAAAAAATTTCCATGTTTTAGCAACTGATCTTGTTTCTACTAGTGTCTTGCATGGTCAGTTTAATATAAAATAACACTACACCGAACATAGAATGTTACACAAACTCTTGCGTGAATGTGTTTGTCAGTATGCCTGTATGTTGTGTGTGTGTGAGTGTTTGCAGGCAGTGTACATTTACAAAGCTTCAGGAACAATTACTCCTTGCTAAGTCCCAATATTTGTGAGTATTATTTTAATATTCTAATTTTTCAGTGTAGCTGAAAGGAGCTTTTGTAGTGTACCAATGGATGGTTTATTGAATTTCTATTTCGAACAAGTTTCTCTTTCATAAAATCAAGCCTAGTACATGCTTGCCCTGCCCTGGATTAAACTTGTTGATTTCTCTTTCATATAATCAAACCAATAACATACGTGAAACATCTCTGCCCTGGAGTAAGCTTTTGAAACCTCTTCTAAACATTGTCTCCTATACACTAAGCAAAGTACAGCTTCATCATCATTGCAAATCAAAGCAGTAATAGTAATATCTGTCAGTGTTCAATGTGAAATATTACAAAATTCTGTGACTAAATCGTAACATTTTTTTCTATCTGTGTTACCGTGTAAGTAATGTTCCACCCCCAACCCCCCCCCCCCCGCCCTGGGGGTGGAACCCCCCCCCCCCGCCCATCACTCAGCTGTGGGATATTATACAAATAATGAATGGTTTCCATTCGTGCAATAGTGCAAATATTTCATTCGTTGAAAGATGGAATGTACCATTCAACGAGGCACAGCCGAGTTGAATGGAACAAATTACATCTTATTGCACGAATGGAAACCATTCATTATTTGTTTTATACAACATATTATATTAAGATGTGTAAAATGCACTCATGCAACAGATTGTTTTTAACAGACAGGTTTCTCTGCTCTCTTACCATTAAAAAAAGTGCTACCAAAAAAGTATAACCCATGGTTCTATTTCATAGAGTGGAATAGAGCGGATTTTGCATGCAATCAACGAGCAATTGATTAATCAAATGACCAGAATACAATTAGGTGTTGTATAATTGACTCTGTCCCTCAAAACATTTTGTGGTGTTTCATTCTCTTTGGTCACTAGCTGTTGTAGACAAACGGTCAGATACAGATTTGAGTTTTCAGATGAATTACATCTTTGCTCTCATCTCCCATGATGTTGATGTATCTGCTTTCTTTAACGGTTTGTTAAGGAAACGCCTTCTTTGTCACAAAAGGAGACATGACCGCTTCTCCTTACATGTGATAGTTCTTGCGTATATATCTCTTAAATACAAGCATACGAACACATTGGTGTTAGACTGGCTGTTACAATTTCGTTGCACTTCAATGTAGTTACCTGTCATTAGAGCACCCATTGCAGTAATGTTTGTAGATTCATCATTAACTTTGTAAGTGTCATGGTTATTTCCTCATCAAATCGCACCAAATCATTCGAATCGCTGTGAGTTTAATGATACCTACTAATTGTCCTTTACTATGTCATGTGATTGCAGAATTTGATTTTACCCCATTGTTTTTTGCTTCATTTTTTTAACATTTATATTAAGTAACATTTATAGTTTACAGAAATGATGTTGCTGTCTGAATTTTTTTCCTGCATCACTGTATGATAAGAATCATAAACAATTTTCTGGTCAACTTTTACAAAACCCCCAAAAATTTTTTGGAGACTACTCTATATTAAGCCGTTGTATTTTCTTGATGTATTAGGCCAACATTTCAATGTATATATGGATTGTAAATTAACAAACCCCTCCCCCTCCCCCCCCCCCCCCGCTTAAATTCTTCACATGGTGTTGTATACTATTATACCATGAAATAAAGTATTTTCAAGTTTGGAATATCCTTGTTTTACAACTCAAAAGAAATATTTTGTTTTCATTCAGCATCTCTCTCATCTTTTGGTGACAATATTTCATTTTTGCCATCTGATTCCATTATTTGGGCAAATAAAATGAAGTAAATATGGAAATGTTTTCTTCTTCAAAAAGTTGCAATTAGCCTGTACTTAAGACTCTCTGAAAAGTTCATGGCAAGAACAATGTCAGCCCCAATTCTAATATGCAAATTTGACCAAGTTATCTATACCTCAACTGGAAAGGATTGATTGATCTAAGGCTAAAGTATGAGATGTTAAGTTTTAAGAAAAAAATATAGCAGAACAATCAATATGGAATTACTGTGAAAAAGTGGCACTTTTTCCAAGTGTATTCGATGGCACCAGCAGTTTCCCTTTAAATGGATGCAGGTAATTCAAAATACCACTTGTTAAGGTTATCATATAAAGTGTCAGTTGATTCGGTATCTATTCTGTCAAATCTTACCAATCATATCTTCAATGAGGCAGGAAGGAGCAACAGTCTACATGAAGCTTTTTTATTGGTGGGTTAGGGGGGGGGGTGTTATGTGATGATTGTTGCCCTCTAGGGAACAAGCAAAATGTGTATATATATTCTTTTCTCCTTATTTTTTTGGTGGGGGGGGGGGGGAGATGGTGGTGGGGATAAGTGTGGAAGATATTCACTGGAAGATGAACTTTTACATTTTATATGTGTTATGACACTTTGGTATTAATTATATATTATAATATATATTTATTATAATATATATATTAATTATATTGGTATTAATTGAATCATTCCAGTGACTGACTCACTGGAGCTGAATATTAGAAATGATAACTGAAAAAGACAATTGACCACTTACTGATGGATGCTCCTTTTGTTGTCTTGAGTTTGATGCTTCATTCCACACACCCCTCCCCCCACACCCTCCCCTCACTTGTTGGCCAACAAATGGGGTATATTTGGGTTATGCAATGGTTTCATTGATCACGAAGTGTTGAAGATGTCTCGTTTATGTTTTTAATAGCACAATGTTCTCATGGAAGGACATATCAATCGTGTTTATCAAATTTCTCCATTGTTATTATTTCTTAACATACATAGGTAATATTTTGATCAGCCAAGTTGTTGAGTTGTTTGTGCGTTTTTTTTTCTGTTGGTGCTGATTTTAAGATACCAGCTTAATTACCAGCTTAATTAAGCTGGTAATTAAGTATTACTTAACCCTGCAGATTGTTTGTATACTAGTAAAAGAATTGTTTTTACAAATATTATTAATACAGAAAGATAAAAAAAATACCATTCGTTTTAGTCCTCTCTGTTTAGTTTTAGTTAACAATATAAGTAAATGAACAACTGGGCGTGAAAATGATTTTCTTGGTTCTTCAAGGGGCATTCAATTACCCTTACCCTTTACCCCTCATCCACCCCTCACCCCTCCCCCCTCCCCCCCCCCCCGCTACCCTTCCATCCCATCAACACTCTTCACTATCACCATCTCCCTCGTGCACCTGCTATCTTGATAGGTTGATAGAAGCAACTGTAACACAAGAACACCATGTTACACAGGTGTTTGACTATGTTTGCTATAAACATCTGTTTGGTAACTTGCCGACAACATTACATTAATTGCTGGTATGCGTGTGTGTGTCTTCCATATGTGTCTTAACGCAAAAACTCAAACAAAAGTTCAATTTGAATTTGTGGCTGCCAAATACAAAATTACATGATTTTTGGCGGAGGTCAAAAGGTTAGCAGAACTTGCAGAAGTGAAAACTGAAGGTCAGTTTCTTGCATAGCTGCACGTACAGACTAAAAACACAAATTTATCGATGATCATAAGTTAACTGTTTAAGAAAAGGAATTGAAGATGGAGGTGCATGGACAGCAAAAGATAACAACATTAACAATTCTGTATGATCCCAATTCCACTTTTCATTTAAAGTTAACAACTTTAGCAATTCTGTGTGATCCCAATTCCACTTTTCATTTCAAGTTAACAACATTATCCATTCTGTATTTTCCCAATTACCCTTTTCATTTAAAGTTAACAACTTTAGCAATTCTGTGTGATCCCAATTCCACTTTTCATTTATAGTTAACATTATTCATTCTGTATATATGATCCCAATTACCCTTTTCATTTAAATTAGAAACATTAACCATTCTGTATGATCCCAATTCCCCTTTTCATTTATAGTAAACATTATTCATTCTGTATATATGATCCCAATTCCCCTTTTCATTTATAGTAAACATTATTCATTCTGTATGTATGATCCCAATTCCCCTTTTCATTTAAATTAAAAACATTAACCATTCTGTATGATCCCGATTCCACTTTTCATTTATAGTTAACATTATTCATTCTGTATGTATGATCCCAATTCCCCTTTTCATTTAAATTAAAAACATTAACCATTCTGTATGATCGCAATTGTTAGAGAGATTCCAAAGATCATTTTAAACCTAAGAGGATCAAAATTCCATATAATGCCATTTTAAATTCTGGAGAATGCTCTCATGAGCTATTGGAATCCAAAACGAGCATCGAAATTGAAATCAGAGAGAAACATTTTTTCAGCCGATTATTTTGTAAAAAAAAACAATTAGAATGATTTTCCTCCAAAATTTGGCCACAAATTTCATAAAATGATTTCAGATAATACTCTTATTAGCCTTGGGAATCGACAAAGAGCATCGAAAGTGAAAGAGAATTTTTTTTCAGCCGATTATTTTGTAAGGCTATATATATATATATATATATATATATAGCTTTATCATTATATTCCAACTTTGACCAAAATTCGAAAACTTTTAATTTTCCGGCCAATATTTTGGTAAGGTTATACCCTTATGATTTTTACCCTTATGATTCTACCTTAAATTTACCCTTATGGTTATACTCTTATGATATTTTTCAACTTGGCCAAAATCGCCACTTTTTTATTTCTCCCCAAAGTCATGCGTGGGATCGGTGGCGCCCTTCTGATTACCTGCCATCAATAATCATCTCTAATCCATCCCTAGTGTTAAGATTTAAGCAATTTTATGACATAATATGACATATCATTTTAATATAAAGAGGCTTAAAATTCCATAGCATGCAACTGTTACCCTCACGAGAATACTCAAGTGAGGCACCTGAAATCGAACACGAGCACCGAAATTTGAAATTCGAAAACTTTTCTTTTCGGCCAGTTATTTTGTAAGGCTATAACGTAATGATTTTTTCAAAATTTCGAAAAAATTGTGACCTTTTGGTTTGGTTCCAAAATCATGCGTGGTATAGGTGGCGCTCTTCTGATCATCCAAAGTCAACGGTAGTCTCAACCTCTATTTGCATAGTGTATATTCGAGATGGTACGAGTAATAAGGAGTGTTAGCTCAGTGGTTAATGCCGGTGCCTTCCAATCATAAGGTTCCCGGTTCGAGTCACTCCAAGATTATTGTATGTCGTCCAGTTACAGAGTTGTAGACAATTGACAATTCATAATCATGGACGTTAAATATGAATCTAAGAGATCGACTTCGGTCAGCGTGCGGCTTTGAGAAGCCTATGAGGCTTCTTCGTGACATTTTTTTTTCTTATACTATCTAACATGCGGGAATCAAATCCTACTTCCGATATTACAATTAAATATAGATAAAGTTTCAAGATTTCCCGTTCTTATGTCAAGGCCTTCTGATTCGACTTTTACAACATTTAACCCATGTTTGCCATTGGTATCTTGTGACACCCCCATACAGAAATGTGCACAATGCAAACAGTATATTCCCGGACACTACTGAGCACCACATCACCGTGTCCCATGGGGGACTTCCCATAGGGTGCAGCCACAAATCAACGCACGCACCTATGGAAAGCCGTTTTAACATTTAATAAGGAATTTCAGATAACTCGAAATAATTTCAGATATCTCAGACATATACTGCAGGTTGCCCAGCAGGTCCCCATTTATACACCTGGGCGGAGAGAGGCAATGGAGATAAAGTGCCTTGCCCAAGGACACAATATCATAATCTGGCCAGGACTCGAACCTGCAATCCCTGGATCGCAAGTCCATTGCCATATCATTAAGACCACAACGTCCTAAATGTGTAATGAACACACGCACCTTCTGTAAATTTTTAATTCTCTCTGCATGTAAGCTAATAATTTTTCGACCTATTGTTGCCACCATTTTGTCCAGTAGATCTCTGTCGTTGCTAGGGAAGTTACTATTGCGGTACATAACCTTCTGGGTGTTGTGTTTGCCATCGCCATAAATCTTCACCTGAAACGAAAAAGGAAAGGTTAATGTTATTAAGTAGAACATTTCCGGATTGTTTCTGACATGGAAACACGGTAACCATTTCAAATTACCGATTCTCGCTTTACTGGTAAAGTTGTTCCTTAAGGACACTTGTTAATTACTATACAGTTTTATTCAAATCCCAAGATCATTCGCTGCCATGACATTTGCACATATTAGCAAAGGTCAGTTATTTACACAAAAAGCAGTATAGAGGTGAGTCTCCCAATACTAAACACGACCGATTAAATTAATCGACCCCAGCTCGTTTGCTCATCTTATTCAAGATTCCAGTACCCAAGGCGAACATTCAGCGGGTGTGTGTGAGTGTGTGTGTGTGTGTGTGTGTGTGTGTGTGTGTGTGTGTGTGTGGGAGGGGGCGCACGACCCTTTCAACCTCACACCAGTGGCGGCACCAACACTTTCAAAAATGGGGGAAGCAGACAGTTCGAGGAGGGGGAAACATTTTTAGGAATGCCAAAACGAACCTTTATAAAGTGCGCGTCACGGGATAATTTACACAGCTAAAGAACACGTCATGACACCCCTCCCCATCCACTCTTCATCGGCGCACCAAATTTTAATTTTTTAACTTAATAACAGAAACACATTCTAAAGATTCCGATTTCATTGTAATGTATTTCAAAGCATTTTGATGGCCTACAACCCAAATAAATTAACTTTGGACGTAAGGGAGGGTCAGCTTTGTCTTACCACATATTATGGGAGTGGGGCTGGGGGAGTATCATTATTGGGGAATAATTCCCCCATGCCCCCGCCCCCTTGCCGTTACTGCCCCACATAAAAGTATCAGTAGTTTTTAGCACCACCTTGCATGTAGACCTACCTATAGACCTAATTTATAACCTAAACAATCCTCAGAATGCACCATTTGACGTTTCTGTGTTTTAATCGATCAATCAATCAATCGCAACAATCATTATCAAAGAGATAAGGTTAGAAACATGATACTCAATACTGACATGAAATAATATGAGAATATGTCTTAAATCTCGAAGAGGTAGATCATACATTATTGAATAATTGAGGAGACTTAGTATAGGAAAGATTAACAACAAAAACGTGTGGAATAGAAGTCCCAGGGCAGCAAGGAAAACAAGCGAAAAATTAAACGAAGAAGAAGAAAGCAAGGAGTATAAGAACTGATAAACAAAGAAGGCAAAGGAAACCCCACCCCACCTTTTGTCTCTTTGACAGTTTGTTAGCCTTGCAGAAACCACACCAAAACACTATGCAACTCTTCTTTAACAGTATAGCAGTAATTGAGAATGGGTTGGTGTCGTTAGCATAAAGAATCATTGAGATCTTATCACTAGAGCCATGAAGGTAGAAGAGGACCAAGAATTCATTCCTGTGGCACGTCACAGACGAGTTTAGTTTAAGCTGAGTAAGGTTGCTAAGGTACTTTCTGAACCATTGCAAAGGACGCCCCCATATACAACGTATCTATCGAGCCTAGAAAGTAGCAGTGTGGTCAAAGCTTTCGAGAGATTAAGGAAAGCGCCATTCACGAAAGGACATTTTTTTGCGAAAGGTATGGGTGAGAAAGAGGAGGGTCTCAGAAGTATACATTTCCCCGGAAGAAAACCAAGCTGAGCAATAAATAATAATTAAAGCTATGTTTAGTAGAGAATTGAAAGGCCTGGTAAATACTCGGTGTTCTCAAGAATTGTGGAAAAGAAAACAAGGTAAATAGAATCAGCCTGTAATTAGAAATAATATGACGTCCATAGCTCTTGTGTATATGGGAACCCGATACACTGGGAGTTGCCTTCAAAGACCTTTCGGCCACAACCCCTCCAATTTAAAAGAAAAGCTACACATATATATATCGCTCGAATTTCGCTGACTTCACTTTGTGCATAGTTGGACGAGCGCCCTGAAGTCCGTAATGATCAAGCTGCGTGCGTGAGCGATCGTCATGTGAAATGTAGTCTTGGCAGAAGACTTTTCTACTTACACATTTCCTGTAAACCTCTCTTTGCTTTCCACTTGAGTTCCTTTTCTGCTAAACTTGGGTTTCCAAGAATCGTATCTACGTCACCTGACCTACGAGGGCAAATCTTGTGGCTGACCTAAAAATGAAGAGAAGGAGAAATAGAGTCGGCAAAACAAGAGCGCCCTCCCATCTCAACTTCACCATTAGGAACAGTCCATGCAGGTTATAGGCCTATAGTAGTGTCTTTAATTCCTAAAGTTTTCAAGAAAATTATCTTTAAGTTAAACCATGTAGTATTAGCTTCGGAGTGTTAGCTCAGTGGTTAACGCCGTTGCCTTTCAACCATAAGGTACCGAGTTCGAGTCACTTCAATGTCGTCCAGTTACAGAGTTGTTGACAATTGACACTTCATAATCATGGACGTTAAATATGAATCTAAGAGACTGACTTCGGTCAGCTTGCGGCTTTGATATGCCTATAAGGCTTCTTCGCGAGTTCCTACTTGCAGGAGGATCTAAAGTACATACATACATATAAGTAGGTTTTTAATTTTGTTGTATTGACTTTGGTACATTCCTTCCCATTGATGCGGTTAAAATTGGGGAAGCTTTGCATTTGAAGTTTGTAGTCAATAATTAGGCTCTGGTTGAAGGTTCGTTTGGTGCAAAACTGTAAGAGTATGTCTTTACATCGATCTATTTGGAATCTATGTTTTGCGTTTAATTAAGCTTGGTAAAATTGCTTGACTTGGCGACTACACACACAGACAGGTAGATGTCAGTTCATTGAGAAAACCCGTATAAAGAATTATGACCGAAACGTAGTACTAAATTTACAACTTTTAGAACTGATAAATTTTCTAACACTCTGCTGAGGGAAATTGGTACTATATATACCATCAAATTATTAGATGATAACGAATATAAGTACCTGTATAGTAGTGATTGTCGTCGCATAAATTTATTATATATCCAGGTATAATTACTATACACGAAAATTGATTGGGAAATTTCCTGGTATCAATTTCTACCCCAAAGACAAGAAAACAGTAAAGCGCAAAAAAAAAAAAAAAAAAAAAATGATAACGGCGTGGTGACAATATAATTAAACCATTCAGGTGACTATACACAGATTGGTGTGTTCACTGTGCAAACTAATATGGTGACTACTGACTATGTATACACGTGTGGTGGTGACTATGCGTGAAGTAATGGATTGACCGTACAGATGGTGGAGGGAGAGAGGTAGAGACTAAATGCAAAGGGGGAAGGGGAGGGGTACGGTCAAGGTAGAAATTCGTAGAGACCGGGTAAAATAATAAGGAGCTCCATATGCATAAATTTCAGAGAGTGAAATCAAATTGTTGGAACAGATGGAATAATCAGTACAGATGACATACTCAGTACAGATGACATACTCAGTACAGATGACATACTCAGTACAGATGGTACACTGTATGGTAGACTAGGAAGGAATGGTAAGTGGGTGATGACCCGGAAGTGGGTCAGTGGGGGTGGGGTGGGGTGGGAGTGCTAAAACAGTACAAATTTCATCAGGTTAGGAAGTCTTTATTGGAACAACCTTGTGTTTAGACCTAATTATATTTAAATAATATATAGTCTAAATATGTATCAGAATCTACCATTTGACAACTAAACTTCGATTTTTTTGGAGGAGGGGAGATTATACCCCCACATCACCGTACATGGGAATCGTATTCACCGACCCCCCCCCCCTAACTACACCCCTCATATTTAATTTTAAATCCACCTATGCATGCCCGTCCGTTAAGGTTCATACCCCTACCTAACTCAATCGGTGCATGGAAGCTCGCAATCCCCCCCCCCCACCGCACCCCACCCCACCACCACCATTGAAATAATCTGTACGTCACCGACATGCACAGGTTCCAAAGTATCGGCGGTGCATTTGTTCTAAATGGAAACGTATACTCAAGATCTCCTTGTTACACACTAACTTCATAATGAAATGAATATCTCAATTTATGGGGTAACACTATATATACTTACTTTCTTTCCGATGACTTTTTCGAATGCGGAAATCATTTCAAGTACTGTATATGAAATACCGGTGCCTAGGTTGTAAATCTTAAATCCACATTTCTCTTTAGTTTTGCTTAAGGCTGCCACGTGACCAGCGGCTAGATCAAGAACATGAATGTAATCCCGGGCACCTGAAAAAAACAGACAATTCAGAATGTATTATTGTATGTCCGCCTCAACCGTTTGAAAGTGGAAGAGGATGGAGAGGGGCGGGGAGGGGGCAGGGGGGAGTTCGGTTCTGCCCCGTCCATTTTCAACTATAGGGATACCACTTCACGACAGTGCTAACTTATATAGCTAGATGATCCTTGGTATAAACATAACGAAAAGTGCTAGACAATTAATGATCATTGTTTTATTTCTTTATTATTCACAATCCGTCGAATTTTCGATATTTTTTTTTCTAATTTTCGAGGAAATAAGTGAGAATATTTATGAAACATTGAAATTTTTAAAGTTTATGTGATAATTCGTAATGAAAAGCCAAAAGGAAAAAGACGTTTTTAAGATACAAATTTCGAGGAAAAAATATTCAAAATTTCAAAAAAAGCTAACAAAACACAAAATATTGGACACATCTACAAAATAGAGACGATTTCACAATTCAGGAAAAGCGGTGTGTGGGTGTGGGGTGACGGTAGGTAGGGTTCTGATAGGGGATTGGTATCGAGTACAGAACCGACACCAACTTCGCACCCTTGCCCCCGTAGAGAGAAATTGAAGAACCACATATACACTCAGAATTGACACAAACAACCACAGACACGCATATAAACCAGTAACAGACAAACACACACACATATATTCGCCGACACACTACAACGACGACATCTATAATGGCGGGCGGCAAGTACATGACCGTAAAAGGTATACAAAACAGTTTTAAATGAGTTCACATGACATCACTTCACATGCACTGTGTCAAGTTTTGTCTTTGGTTTGGCCCATAGCCAGAGTTTGAACATTTCCACTGATGCCCGTCCTGGTGAGGGTGTCCCCTCCCCTTTTCGAAGTGTTTTTTTTGGGGGGGGGGGGTTGGTAAGGGTGCTATCATTTTTATCATTTTAACTACATTCATATGAAACGAGTATTCATTTCTAGCGCGTGTTATTAAGTGTAAGCTATTTGGAAGAAACAGCTGAAAAAACACCCGCTCCCAAAATGGTTAGGGGCGTGTGTTTGATAAGTTAAACCATATCATTTTGATATCATTTTGGTCGAAAGATCTCGCATCACTTGCTTACGTTGATATATTTCTGCTTCCAATCATAGTAATTCAATCGAATCAATTCGTTATTTACTTTAATAGGCCTACTATATAATTTGCAGTTTGCAGTTTCAAGGTCGTAAACATCTTGTTTTGTTTCTTATTTTATTATTTATCTGAGGGTCTGATCAGACTAGATTTGGTGGTGGCTTCACCTGTCCCGTCTTTGGTGTCGTAGTCATTTCCAAAGACTCGCAGTACCTCTCTCTTTCCGCTGGCAACCTGAGCAGTGTAAGGCATCAAATTGTCTGGTTCACCGATTGGGTTCTCGCCAATCTCACCGGATTTGTGAGCACCGACGGGATTGAAGTAGCGAAGTAAAATGACATTCCATTCCTAAAATAGAAAAAGAAATAGTCGGCATGAAGATGCACGCAAAAAAAAAACTTTCCGCTCAAATCATTGACACATTACGAAATATATCATTTGCAAGTGTGCTGCTTAACTGATTTGCAATTACTGAAGTTGTCCTCCCCATCCCCTCCATTACCCTTACTCTTACCCTTACCACCACACTCCTACCCCACCCCTACCCCACCCCCACTCCTACCCCACCCCACCCACCACAAGGAGCAACCCACAAAATCAACTCAAAAGTTTTCGACGGAATGAATCGGTTTTTGTGCTGTATTCAACAAAAGGGCGTTTTTTTTAAATACAATTTTCTTAAAAAAAATTTTAACATCCCACACAACAGGGACATTTTAAAACGGTCATTTTCATGAACAAAAAGGGGCACTTTTAATGTATGAAAAGGGGCACTTTTGATGTTGTTAAGACTGGATATGTACATGCCACTTGGCTCCTCAATACACGGGCTCTGTAGTCCCTGGTGAGAACGAAGATTAATCTCAAGCACCAGAACCAGGAAAAAATTCAGAGAGTACAATGAACGTCTTTTATTTTCAGAAAAGAAGAAATTGCAAAAGATGAATAAAAGAAGATATTTTCATAGCCCAATAAATATTCGATAAGAGTTTGGGTTTTGATACTAGTAAGAACAAATATTCAAGGGGTCGCTTTTGCGACCCCAAAACGCTAGAACATTTTTTAACATTACGTGAAGAAATAAGAGTTGCGAGAAATTCGGTAATGTCTAGTTTTCTTTCATAAATGTTGGGTTACCTCCACTTTCTGTATATCTGTTAATATTTGTTCCAGAAAGTACTTCGTTCTTCCGTAGCTGTTGGTAATGTTTTGTCCAACTGGGTGATTCTCTGTCATTGGAAAGTGTTGCGGCTTTCCGTAAACGGTAGCTGAACTCGAAAATATGAAGTTGATAACTTCAAATTCTTTCATTAGCTGGAAAGAATTAGAAACTAGAAGATAAAAAACAACGTCGCATAACAAGAGTCTTAAATATAAATAATTTTAGTATAACGTGAAACACCCCCACACCCACACCCACATAAGAGATACTGGATGTGTTCATATATACAATTTAACTAGAAACCATTAAACACCGAATGAATTATTGCCTTCATTTATTATATTGTAAACATATAACTTGTCTTGTGCATTGAAAAAAAAAGAAGAAAGAACGGACGAAAAAACTGAATTTCGTTCTTAGTCAATTTCCAGTTCTTGTAAATTAAAAACAAATGAGTTATGCTTTTTAATATTGTGTTAATTGTAATACAACAACGATAACATGATACGTACTAATTTCAAGGCCATATTTGGGGAGGGGGTGGGGGGAGGGGTCATTGAAAAACCTTCAAGTGGGTAGTGTAGAAAGTCCAGGATGATGATGGTCACTTGCCGAAAAACGAGGGCTTAACATAATTTTGTCTGTTTCGGCGTTCCATGTACAGTAATTACATAGATGCTTACCTGGATGAGGTTCAGGGTACCTGTGATGTTCACTTGATAGTAGGTGAGAGGAATCTCCTGTGATCTTCCAACTGCCTTCAGTCCAGCCATGTGGATCACATGAGTTATTTTATGCTGTAATATATAAGTATTTTGCAATGCAGAGTAAGTATAGACAGAATATACAGAATAATCGGAAGCTTGTCACAATTTGAAATATTTCTGCTTTCATACAGAAGTCTTTTATACAGAAGTCTTTTATTTATCTGCAAATTCATGGTACAGCGATAGGGCCCGAGAATGCATGTAGCCATGCTGACTAGGCTCTGAATTACTTACAACGTTTAGACTCTTCAAAGTGCCTTTCATTTATTAGTAGAGATATACACATATACATACATATAGGTATATATATATATATATATATATATATAGGTATATATATATATATATAGGTATATATATATATATATATATATATATATATATATATATATATATATATATATAAGAAATAGAGTTCTTGGTATTATTTCTCGACCCGTTAAAAATATCGCCATTGTTAAATTACGTCGTATAGCACATGTAGGCGTCCTTGTTGCCGGTCTTCTATCGTCAAACAGTCTAGTCATTGCTGAAGGTCCGAAGAGGACTAACATTTCCAATAAATATGGTAAAATTAGTATTCCTGCTTTGTCAACTGTGAGTCCTGCCTCATGTTATCTACTAAGCAACAAAAGCATATATAAAAATGAAAACATAAAACAATAACAGCATACCTCTTGAAATATTTTCCTCATTCCTTCAATATCCAGGAGATCGACTCCGTAGAATGGTACAGTTTTGCCCGTTAGGCTTTCTACACTTCGAATACTCTCTGCTTTGCCATCCTTACCTTTATGAAAAAAAGCAAGTTATAACACTTAAATCATATGTAAAACACATTTCTGGCCGTTAGAGGTGCAAATGGAATCCCATTTTGGTCAAAAATATCCTTAAAAGTAATTTAAAAAAAAAACTTAAAAGTTTTTCTCAGTCTGTGTCATATAGGCCTATCGGTATAGTATACTGGAATGAATGGACAGCCATTGTTAACATATAATAACAAGTACAACTTAAGGGGAAACTGAAAACGGTCTATGTGATACAAATGGTTCTATAAATGATTCATATAGTTGTGTATATGTATAGGCTAGATTTAATTTACTAAAATAACTAGATTTTGTCCTTTACTAACTGTTCTATTTAGCCCAGCATAATTTGTTTCATATTAAAGGAAGAGTTCATACTGAGATACCGCCGTAAGGATGGGTGCATATGGTGGGGTTGGAGGGACGGGATAGGTGAGGGATATTTTTCTGGTCTGGTCGGAGAGTTCGATGGTTTACTTATTCATCTTCCCTACTTTAATTATATCCTCCTTCTTACTGTCATTCTTACTGTCTTCTTATTGTCATTTTCTCTAGGGGAGGGGGCCTATATTTTTTCCCATGCCCACGTGTGTTTCTTGAACTCTTCATTTTATGCTGTTGTTCGTCTTCGTAATGTCCTCAACTTCTCGTTATTTACAATAAAGAAACAATTATATGAAATGAAACAAATCGAACCTGGATCGGTGTCATTATTTGACATCAATGTTGCAAGCCTTCCCCATGTGACTGTGCTGATCTCATAAATTAAAACTCCCGCGTGAACTCTTCAACCAATCGGATTGCTTTAAAAGCTGTAGCTATTTCAAACAATTTCTTTATTTAATTCAATTCCAATTCTCGACGCATGCGTACTATTTAACCAATCAACTCACCTTTAATTGCATTAAAGCAGTTATCCATAGCAACCACATTGTATCCATGATCTAGAAGTTCAACCACTGTATGGCTGCCAATGAACCCAGCTCCTCCCGTGATCAGAACGGTATCTTTTCCATTCATCATTACAGCTATAAGCTAGCGACGGTCTCTGCCAATTGAAACGAGGCATAAATATATGAAATCTGTTTTTTCATTCTGTTCAACGATTGTAGCAAACATCACGAATTGAACAAACAAACCATCTTATGTGAGCAATGTCTTGGAGCAAGGGAAAGTTTAGACAGTCAATATAATTCGTTTCACTCATATCTCAGGGTAGGGGCAAGATGTCTATTTTGTTTTGTCTAGATATAAGTTATAATTCCTGGCACCATAATATCATTTTAATACGTCTGGAAAAGTTGAAGAATATGTTCCGTTAGAACCCCGGCGCTCTGTCCTAAAACTATAGTTCTGATTTTGTTTGCTTCTTCTACATTTCATGATAATCTCTATGACAGGGCAATTTATCAAACAAAGTTATCGAACCATTGAAGGGTTTATCCGACAGAAATCGTGCATTTCCATGAACAAAGGAAAGCATTTCCTTCGTACGTATATGATCCTTCACAATCAAGAACATTGTCCTATATATATATATATATATATATATATATATATATATATATATATATATATATATATATATATATATATATATATATATATATATATATATATATATATATATATATATATAGTAGAAAAGATGAGGACAACATGTAATGCCTTGAAATCCAACATAATATTTAGAATAGAATAGAAATAACTAAACGCTGCACAAATTTTCGGACACCCTGGTCCTTCGTCAGGCGTAAAAAGAGTGATTGAAATCACGATGGTCTACCGTAAAGGCCCGGTCACACTATACCGATTTTTTATCGGAATACTATCCGATTTTCCCGGAGGAATCGAAACAGCCTGTTTTCCGTTCGGGTCTTCTAGCCACTGTGATAAAGGACCTGATTTGCTATCTGTTGAGCCATTCCGATGTGGAATAGCCCTCTCCTAACTTTTGATATTGACTCCGTTTCCTTTTATCGGGTAGCTATCCGATTTCTCTTCCGATTTTTATCGTTTTTCGATGTGACGTCACTTCAGAATGTAGTCAGTTCTAGAACCCCTCAGATTTGAAGTAGGTATTCGAATATTCCACTGCATTCATTACATTCACTACCACAAACCTCACTCTTCGGCCTAAAATCGGAAAAATCGGACCGTATTCCGATAAAATATCGCTGTAGTGTGTCCGGGCCTTAAGCCCCAGACTGCTCGAAGTGCTTAAACCCGGAAAGAAAAGGTATATCCCTATTGAGACCATGACAGTGTGAACGTACTTTAAGGATCAATTCGACTTCCTTCAAGTTTCTTTTATTATGGTCAGACAAATTACCCAGGATTATGGCAAACTTAAGACAGTCGATATTGTGTTGTGGAAGATTAAAATGTTCACTGGAACATGCCACTGGAAAACTGGTTTTGTTGAGTCTGATTGTGCTTTTGTAATTATTAAGTCGTAAACGAAAGGGAGTGGAGGTTTGGCCAATGTATCAAGGGCGTAGGAACCGGGGGGGGGGGCTGGGGGCGCCAGCCCCCCAGTGAAAAATGTGGAGGGGCGGAAGTATCATTCCGCCCCTCCGCTTCGCAAGTCAGAAAACCCCTTTTTCATTTCCAAATGAGAAAAAAAATCTCATATGGAGCACCAAATTGCATCTAAGGCCAGGTGAAAATACAAAATTAAGTTTACAAAATGGAGTGGGTGTTGAAGTATGCTATATTGCACCAAATTGCATCTGAAGCCACCTGGAAATGCAAAAAAAATCCAAAGGGACACCCTCTCCCCTTAGACCCCTCCCCCAGGCCGGCCATCAGTCTTCAGCCCCCCCACTCAAAAGTATCTTCCTACGCCACTGCAATGTATTGTATATCAGGACAGAGAACACAAGTGATAAGATATATCACAAAGGGAGTGTCACAATTGTAAGGACCTGGATGTAAGCAGGGGCGTATCCAGGGGGGGGGCGCAACAGGCGCGCCCCCCCTATTGGCCGTCACCAAAAAAAAAAAGTTTAGCAAAAAAAAAAAATTGATGACGACCTTTATGTGAGATGTCGGTGATCGCTCAACCCCCCCCCCCCCTCCCGTATGCTTTATTTTTTGTTTGCCAAGAAAAGGTTCTGGCGGCATAATAGTTTTAGAAACATAGATGGTAATTGTGTTTGTATTATCACTATAAACACTAAGTGACATGCCAGCCATACTAAATTGTGCATTTTGTGTCCATATTTACTGGAAATGTTGCTTATTATTAAGGTCGAAAAATGGATCACATATGGCCATGGGCGGCGATCCTGGGTGGTTGGGGGATATATCCCCCCATGAAAATGGGTGGAGGGGATGTAATGCACCGTATCCCCCCACCCACCAAATGCAAGGGATAAGAATATTTTCATGCCTACATTTATGCATCTTGGTTAATGTACGGCTCTTTTTTAGCTTCATTTCTCGCCTATCATAAACGCAGTGCGATCTTTTCAAATAAAGCGTCTTTATAAAGCAAAAATAGTTGACTGTAGGCTTCATTGGCCCTATAACAACAAAATGTATTATTGCGCCCACGGTATTGATATAGTACATATATGCACCCTCATAGTATTCATATAGGCCCTATAGTAGGCCTACACACGTACATGTTCCCTCGAACAGCTGAGAATCTCATGTAACCAGGGTAATGCTTAATACACGTTTCACCTGGATGCCCTGGCAATCGGTACCTAGGAATGTAACTATGTGTAATTGTGTATTGCATGTGTCTAGGCCTATAATAGCCTGCACGAGGCCATTTTCTTCATCGAATAATATAAAAGAGCTCTCGAACATTCTAACGTTGCGCCTGAAACAAGATTGACAGGGGCAATTTTCCCAAAATAACACCCGAAATTAAAAAAAAAAGTATTTTGGATCCTGATTATGAGATATTTCGGACATGACATCCCTATTTTAAAGTTGGGTATATGCCGCTTGGAAACCTCGGGAAGTGCCGTTTCCGGCCATCTAGAGGGTTTGTTAATCCCAAAATTTTCTTGTACGCTTCGCGCCAACTCATGGTGGCGCTACGCTTAGATAGTCAACAAGGTCATATCCCCCCCACTCGGAAGTACGGATCGCCGCCCATGCATATGACACCATTTTGCATTTCAGCCCTTCTTCGAAAGCAAAAATTGTACACCCCTCCCCTTAGACCCATCCCCCAAGACGGCGGTCATTCATGCCTGACGCCCCCCCCCCATTGGAAAATCCTGGATACGCCCCTGGTAAGCACACCCCTGAAGGAGAGAGATGAATATCAGGGTCCGTCATCATGTGATGACAGACCTTACACCGGGGTTTAGCACATTATATATATATATATATATATATATATATATATATATATATATATATATATATATATATATATATATATATATATATATATATATATATGTATGTAGAGTAGGTTGGCGTCTATGTTGGCGCAGAGTGCTCTATGTCCATTGGACAGAGCGGAATATATGTTGATACTAGATGAGACTAGTGGAACACTAGTAGTTGTAACTCGGAGTTTCACGCTTTATAGCGATCTTCAGACAACAGAGTTGTCTGAAGATCGCTATAAAGCGTGAAACTCCGAGTTACAACTACTAGTGTTCCACTAGTCTCATCTAGTATCAACATATATATGTATGTATGTATATATATATATATATATATATATATATATATATATATATATATATATGTATGTATGTATATATATATATATATATATATATATATATATATATATATATATATATATATATATATATATATATATATATATATATAGATATAGATATGAGACTTCAACAAGACTTAGAATATGAGACTTCAACAAGCACAGTAAGAAATTATACAAAGCTGTATGTTCCAATATTTCGCCGGTTAAGGCTTTATCGAGGAATGAGGTACAAAACTATCGACTCCGTTTATATTGGTAAAAACTTAAAAACCAATTCTCCTGAGCTGAAACGCACCAGCGAACAAACTGTATTCGGAGCGCACAGACGGACCGGCAAGAGGCGAAAAGCTTAAATTTCCAATTGACGACCAGCACAGCCATTCATTAAGTTATTACTGGCTTTAATGGTGAGGGCTTCGATTATTTTTCTTTCACTGGTATTCGGTAAGTTGTGATTTGCCAATTGATTTGCCTTTGATGTTTTCTCCAGATTTCGGATCTATATTGTGAGTTTGTAAATGAGTGTATATGGTCTGTTTAGTCATACGTAGATGTTCTTTTATACTCGTTCCAATGGTACACCCCGTTTCGCAGATGTATATAGACGAGCAAAGATTGCATGTAATCTTGTAGACACAGTTTTTGGCTAAACAGTTATTCTTCTTGACAGCGATTTTGCAAGTGTCACAGTTGGGTGGGAAACCCTGTTTGTCACGTGGCGCGGAAAACAAACTCGCTGATGGGTTACCTGTCATGAAGTGTGTTCTCAGATTTGTAATGCCCGATCTGCTGATTGTTGCCAGGGTCTGCCGTTTGATGTTCTCGTTCACAAATGGTACTTTTAGGGTAAATTCTTTGATCTTCCGATGGTCTAGTAGGGATGTTTATAGTGTGTTTCATGGTTGACTTCACGAATTTTTTAGGATATCCGTTTCTTATGAAGTTTGTTTTTTACTTGTTTAAGAGACTGTGAACTGAGATCTGCGTTTACATGTAATATGAATCAAACCAGGGGCGGACTGAGCCGTAACTGTACCATTCACGAATCAGGTGACATCACGGTCGGCGCTTCGGACTCCTGCTTCTCAGCCATCCTCAGCATCGGAAGATTTTTTTTTTTCATTCAGGGAAAGAATTCGACCTTGCATTTTAACCTAAATTTAAAACCTAATTTATATTCTAAAAATGCATCATTTTGACGTCTACAAAGTTGAATTTCATCTTTTTCAATCCCATACAAATATTTAAATAGTTATTATCACAACCATGCGTGTGTAGACTTTATTTGTAGCCTACACTGTATGCTTCAGTAAGGACCCTTTCATGTCTTATTGACTTTACTAGCTTTTGGTCTAATAGGTTCCCTAATCACCCCTTCTAATAAGTCTTTGACGCCTTCAGAGCCAGTACACCAACTCCTTTTTTTTTTTTAAAAAAATTATGGATCCTCCCCGAAATCACCATAATAGTGAATGCGAACAATTATTCTTATATATACGCTAGAATGAACAGCATTACTGCCCTATTTGAGATGGTGCACATATACAATATATGTACGTAGTTGGTAAACCCGGGGATTACTAAAGCTATCGTGAACCAACCGATCATTATATGTACCAACGGGGGGTCAAACAGTGCAGTGAGATGCGGGATGTATAGGATCAGTATATGCCTTAACGTTTTCGTTCTTCATTCCGATTGACATCTGATCCTTCCGTCAGTTGAAGATGGTTGTAACTTGATGACCGATAAGCAGTTACAGGTGAAGAGTTTAACGAGATCAACAGTGAACACATGATTTATGCCAAATAGCCGAGATTTCATGTCAATAATAAACAGATCCATCACCCAACCGTTCCCCCACACCCCCCTCCCTCCCTCTCTCTCCCCACAATTTGCAAATCCAAAGGACGGAAAACTCCGCTCAAATTTGAACAGGTCAAGGTAATCTTGATTCCTGCAGGTGGTGTTTTTGTAGCCGGATGAGTAATGATTGTCGAAACGGACACTCTGACGCGATAAAATTCACGCTTTTACCACATTTGCGGGACTGCGAAAGAAAATCTCAAACGGAATGATTCTCTTTCAAGAAAGTGAACACAGTGAGTATTTAATACAATCGCTTACATAACATATAGCAAAGATAATGACTTACCAGGTGAGAAAAATGTTCAGTCGGCACGTCAAGCTTCTGTTGGAGATATTCCTGCGATAACTGTGGAATCTGAAATAGGTGTACAAGTATCTATCGAAATGATTCTCTTTCACAAAACGACTGAAGCGAACCATTTTCAACCTGACAATAAACTAATAGTGATGTTTCTTCGATGCTATTGGTGGATTTAAAATCATGAATATTCATTACTAGCCCCCCCCCCAAAAATGAAAAATAAAACTTACGTGTACTAGAGAAGTTCGTGTTGAAAATGATTCCCCGTCCTGTGTATTTGTAATGGTACTTCTTCGGCAAAGTCACACGATATGAAAACTCCTCAGCATGAAAAGCAAACTGCCTATAACTGATCCACTCTCAACCGCCGATCTTCTCCAGGGGCGTAGCGAAGGGGTTTTTGTTGGGGGGTGTGGAGAATTTGATTTGCCGACGGATCTG
Organism: Apostichopus japonicus; assembly: GCF_037975245.1. Classification (NCBI taxonomy): domain Eukaryota; kingdom Metazoa; phylum Echinodermata; class Holothuroidea; order Aspidochirotida; family Stichopodidae; genus Apostichopus; species Apostichopus japonicus. The sequence goes on along the minus strand of NC_092569.1, from coordinate 10,429,328 downwards.
GAAGTGGTGACTGAAATGGGGGAGGGGTCTAACGGGAGGGGGTGTACCCCTCCCCTTTGGCAATTTTTTAGTTTTGAAACGTCCTTAGATGCAATCTGGTGCATATTTTAAGTCAAATTTGATTTGCCGACGGATCTGGAAGTGGTGACTGAAATGGGGGAGGGGTCTAAGAAATTTTTTAGTTTTGAAACGTCCTTAGATGCAATCTGGTGCATATTTTAAGTCAAATTTGATTTGCCGACGGATCTGGAAGTGGTGACTGAAATGGGGGAAGGGGGTCTAAGGGGAGGGGGTATACCCCCTCCCCTTTGGAAAATTTTTAGTTTTGAAACGTCCTTAGATGCAATCTGGTGCATATTTTAAGTCAAATTTGATTTGCCGACGGATCTGGAAGTGGTGACTGAAATGGGGGAGGGGTCTAACGGGAGGGGGTGTACCCCTCCCCTTTGGCAATTTTTTAGTTTTGAAACGTCCTTAGATGCAATCTGGTGCATATTTTAAGTCAAATTTGATTTGCCGACGGATCTGGAAGTGGTGACTGAAATGGGGGAGGGGTCTAAGGGGAGGGGGTCTACCCCCTCCCCTTTGGAAAATTTTTAGTTTTGAAACGTCCTTAGATGCAATCTGGTGCATATTTTAAGTCAAATTTGGCACGGAAGAAGCTCCCGTTCTCCTTTTCTCTATTCAGCTTTCCTTCTTTCTTCCCCTTCCGCTCTCTTCACCTTTTCTCCTTTTGCCGACAGACCCAAAATTTGCCGACAGCGACCAAATTATTGGGGGGGGGGGTGTGACACCCCCACACCCCCCCGCTCGCTACGCCCCTGATCTTCTCGCATCGAGACTGCATGAGCGATCATTACTTCAAATGTATTAACACGGGTTCCTTATAGCGAGGGAATAGTTACCACATATTCTTAACCATGCAAACAATGCCGCTTCACGATTTTAGCGAAAAGACTCACTAATACAGTATACTAGCCTTAAATAGGGAAGCTATCGTTCGCGTCCATTAAATCGTCTGTTATGCGATAGCATTTATAATGTAACAAAGCGCTTACGATTAATATTGCTATATCGATTATAGCTCACTGCACATGGTAAACAGTTCTTATTATATAAGTGTCAGGTAAATATTCACACTTATTTCAGTGTTAGATTAACCCCTATATAGCATTTCCTTCGTGTAAGGTCGTTCACATACAATTTAAGGAAGGTCCAGTTTATTGCTTAAATCTATTTCTCTAAAAGTTCTGATCTTTAACTTTCTAGATGAGGAGCATTGAACTATGGTCAATCACCTGACGTTAACTTGGATTTCAAGTCATAACCTAGATTTACAAGTCAATAATGTGATTAAACTAGGACAATAAAATGATATTGAGATGTACCCTTGTTGTCAGGGCCTGCAGAAACTCGAAAACCACTCTGACATTAATGACCTCCTCTGCACCTCCCCCCCCATTCCTCCCTTCCACAAAATAAAAGAGAGAAAAAACGAGCTACGTCTAAGCTTTTCGGTAATTGAGAATGTGCAAAGAGGGAATTTTCTGTTTCAAAATTGAAGTTGCGACCTTATTTTTATTGAAATGAAAAACACAACTAACAATGGGGCAACTTCCCCTCCCCCCACCCCATCACTTCATCACACCAGTTCTATGCGTGTATTTATTTTATTTTATATATAGCAATAATAGTATCTGGATCTCCCTATATATTTTAGTTCTAAATTCGGCGTTGAGTGTTATATTTAGGCGGTGGGACATCGCTATACATATCCAGGTACGCTAGCCTATCATGTGCTGGGATTGCCTTGTTCTGAGATTTTATCGTGTAAACTTATCACCAGCAAAACTGAAACCTTTAAAACAAGCTGTACTATGGCATATGAGATATATAATATCTCACTATATGATTAAGATACTCACGTCAAAAACACACACACAGACACACACACACATGGCGGTTTTAACTTCATGCAGTGTATAGCGTATCCTCGCATCAACATCCTTATTATTTGTAAATGCGGGTCAGAATCTTTCAAGGGCAGTGAGGCATGTGACGTAGATATTAGGGACCCAAAATAACAAAATCACTTTAATGGATCCTCTGTGCATTCTGTTCCACAATTTCATTAGTTAAATGTTTCACCGATTTTCTTTCTCATTTCTCAACTAAAGGGCGCTTAAAAAAACAAAGAAAAGGAAAAAAGAAAGTGCACTAATTAATTACCGAAACGAAAAAGGGGTATTTTTCATTAACATAAGAAAGGCACTTCTATTCTTTGGGGTGATATGAGAGGTTAGTTAAAAGTTTTATTTATAAATTTGGGGTGTGGGGGGGGGGGTGATATTGTAGTGAGAAAATTACAAAAAGAAAAAAAAAATTGATGACAACAAAGATTACTTCTGAATGGGTTAATATGTGTGCTTTGAGACATTAAACTGCATGTACCGTTATAGACATAGGCAAAAATGTAGTTTCTTGACCAGGGGTAGCCTATACAACTTACCGCCCACACCCATGTTCAAATGTCACTCACGCATACACGACCGTTTTCCCGGTACATAAATAATAGCTATATATAGTCCAGTCAATCTAGGAAAAACACGGGTGCACCTCAACTTCATTGCAAAAGAATATGTAGTGGCGGTATTCGACAGACAGGTCACCTTGTGACAAAATGTATTGAAAATATACATTCATTGAGGCTAAATAACAACATTTTCAATTCCAAAATTGCCATTTTGAGTATTTTCTTTCAAAAAATCGAACTGCAGCTGGAACGCACGCAGCTTATCAGGACTGTACACAAATGTAAATATACACGACAATAGACGCAACACAAGGCTCCTTGCCGTTTGTGCACCTAAACATGCGCGCATGACCGACGTCAGGAATCTATAAGCCTCTGACAGTAGATGTTCGAATAGTAGTTAGGGTCCATACAGATCAAGCTATTTATGAGACGGAAAGTAAATCTAAACAATGTTATCATCCAAACCTAAGTAATTATTCTCAAATTTACCTTAAATGCCCGTTATATTGGCCTTCTGTTTTCTACGGAACGCCTATCTCTTCGAACTGACTACGGGTTAAATAATATGTTAGTAGCTCCAGGTCATCGTAAATTCGATGACGTCACATGACCCTCCATGGTTGGTACGTTTTTAAGCACAGTGCCAAACTGGGACTGTGTTACACTATTAATTGGCATTGAGTTTGGTCATAGTTAATAAGGTTTCCACAATTTGGCCTCTGGTGACTCCAAATGACCTTAGACCTCCACAAAAACAATAGGCTTCTTCTAATTAATTTGGTACTTCTTCACACGAAATTGATCCAAGCTTTCCTTCTTGAAATATCGTGTTTATAAGGTTTTCACAACTTGACCCCTCGTGACCTCAAATGACCTTAGACCTCCACAAAAAAAAAATAGGCTTCTCTTACTCAATGTGGTACACCAACTCACTACATACGAGATTGGTCTAAGCTTCCCTTCTAGAGATATCATGTTTACAAGCAAGGCGTCACACACACATACAACCCACGTACTCATCCGCCTGCAAGACTGGGTAGGTTGCGATAATCATCGAAACCAAAAAGGTTCATAATGTCGTCTGCAGTAAAGTACACATTGGCAACCCCGTAATACAGGTGAACCGTTGCCGGTGATGTACGCGCTAACTTGAACACTCCCCCCCCCCCCCCCCCCCAAATGTGTTTGCAGCAAGCTTTTCACTATTTCTGCATCATAGATTTCTGTCTATATTTGATATGTTTGAAAGGATGATTACATTTACTTGCTAATGTTTAGAACAATTCCTTTGCAATTAGTTTCAGGTTTAACTATACATTGACTGGACTATACTGACATACAGTGGACTAGATCGATTAGAAGAGATTAATAAGAAACAAATGTACAGGTTGACTGTGTGTGATGAAAGAGTTATTTTGCATTTAGTAGTATGCTCATCTTATATTTGTTTATCTCTTAGTAATGAACATTTGAATATTTTTCATTTCATGTTAAGCTCACTAAAGTCATCTGTAGCCTGTTACCATGGAGATATTCCCAAGATCGTAATGCACCCTTGGAGGTGTTTACTCCTCAATTTTTTACTCCATCATAAATAAATTGGTGTTAACATGATCTACACTTAACGTTCCAGAGCAATGGATTTTCAGATACCCCCTCTCGGTGCCAGACGGCTGTCACCCCCACCCCCCCCTCACTGATCTGTGTCACAACCATGTATACAATACTTCACAGTTACACGACACTATTCTGCGCATCCTTGAAATATTGGTATCCCCTCCAACTCAGAATTAAACCCAGTAACTAATTGAGGCATATAGTCAACGGTAATATAATAGTAATATAGCAGTATAGTAAACTATACTGCTATATTATACGAGTCTCAATGGCAGTATTTGCAGTGTGCACATAAAACCTGACAATGGATCTGTACAAGTCTGTTTGTTGGCATTCTGATCGTGTGACAGATGTTTAAACCGATTGTTGCTTGATCGTTAGTCCGTGGCAAATAACACAAAAAAGAATATACAATTCGTAACTGTATTTAACGTTTTCGACATGCGATTAAATTAGACAGATATGTAACAGTTTGAGAAGAAAACAAAATTAACACAAAATAGATCTACTAAAAGTATGAAAAATGTTAAGAGTAATTACAAGTCTTAAAGAATTTTAACAATTTTTGACATCACTTAGCTTGTCCTCTTCCTTCGGCTAAACCCCGTTCCCAACCTTATTGAACAAAAGGGGACTATCTAAGCTATTGAAATTTGACAATATCTCGCTATGACATGACCGTTTTGATTCGTCCTCAGAACTCTGATGACATCATTATGCTGGCTTAAACATAACTGTCTGTATCTTGCTTCCAGAATATTTTTGTGACTGTTAAGCCACAAAATTTAGGTTTGATATGTTGTATAGGCATTTTGACAAAGTACTGATATATCAGTGCAACTTGTATTTCTCTAGCACTAATATTTTTTGAGAAATGGAAATAAACAATCCCAATGTAGCCACAGGGAAGGCTGTTTCAATCTACACAAATGGAATGTACGTTTAAAGGATGATTTCAGGCACAAAATGGATGTTTTGTAGACCGGTGAAAACACTTACAATCAGTCCAGATTGTTCTTCTATGTCACTTTTAATTTGTGAGGTGACCCTTTAAACTTCTGAGGTTCATCAATTAAAGTGGCTGAACTACTTAGTCTAACACACAGACCACTACATGTAAAGTCAGTTCATCAGATGCAACACTAAACTCAATACGAATCTTATGGCCTTCAATGACATGATTAACAAATGCATTATAAAGGTGGAAAGGCCAAAATGTTGTTAAATGTCATCCCAACGGTGATGTGTCGTTCATGTCATGTTACAAGAACATGGCTTGGCTTACTGCCTAGAAATATATGACACATTTTAGCCTTAATGAAGCATTCCAGACATTATGCAAACTTTAAAAAAAAAAAATGTCTTGAAAACCTTCCCCCTCCCACCCCCCACCTCCGCCCTCTGGTCTCTTGCACTGTAACATATCAAGGCTTAACTTCTGCCAAAAAGTCAGCTTTAATGGTGCACCTTGAAAATTTTAACTATAAGTCATATTTAAAAAGTTAATAAAAATCAGGCTAATTAGGAGTTGTAAAATAAACTTGGAAATAGTGAAATGCATATAAACCTACACAAACCTTGATGCAATAAAGGTAGAGGGCTACAAAAATAAACTGAAATCAAATGAATAAATTACGAGATGAATGAACGAAAATATACTATTTACCACAATAATGTGTGGCATGATCTATCAAAGATAAAAATAAACTTATTACCATCTACTGTGAACTTAACAGAGGAAATTAAATATTGAACACAACAGTGACTGAATTTCAGTTCATTTATCGGTTAACTATTAAGATTAAAGGAATGTTAATGGCATCCCCATTTTTTTTCTTCTTTGAGATATCTTCTAGAACTCCTATCTATCTCTGTGACCAAATTGTCATAAAAGACACTATTACTCTTGTAACTAGAACGCTGATATGGCCATATCATTAGGTTGTGATGTAAATAATGGTATTCATTAGCACATCTGTGCAATACGTGCGTCCTTTAAATTTTTTAATGAATTCCAGTATGAGCGCGTTACGGTCGGTTGAACTCCCGAAATCAGATGACCCACTGTCACATGGCAGTCACATGACTGTCACAAATCCCTCATTAGGCTTGCCCATGTTTAATTTTATCTATTTGTCAAGCTACTATGACCTGCACTGACCAACGCCCACCCACCCTCCCCATCGCCGACCCTGCAGGAATCAAGACTGCGAATAGGATAACGTACAAATCATCAGCATACTTTCTCTGCAAATTTACTCCTATGATTAGGAGTCAATGATAAGTAAAGCACTAGCTGGGATAGGACAGATTCAACATGCCTAATGCCTATCAGCGTACGACAGCAGGGCTTTCACAATAGCATTAAAGTTCAGTGAAAAATTATAGTTTTCATCGTTATTACCCGAAATGCTTTGATCAGAAATTTACTCAAAAATCGACGCAACTCGTAACATGGCATGACGGGATGGAGTGGGAGAGGAGAAGATATTGTTTGAAACATGTTAACCTTGATAGGAGATGGTGTGCAATACAATAGTTATAGTTATATTTAAAATCATATATATATATATTAATAGTAATAAGCACACAAGTCAAACAGTTGTTACCCTTCAAACTAGGCATGTTAGAAGGATCGTTTTGGAAGCAGTGACAAGTTGGTACCCGTCAAACCAAACATCTTAGGCGTAGGATGGATTATTCGAGCAGTGACAAGTTGCTACCCTTCAAACCGAACATCTTAGATTTTGGACTGATTATTCGAGCAGTGATAAGTTGCTACCCTTCAAACCGAACATCTTAGACCTAGGACTGATTATTCGAGCAGTGACAAAATTGCTACCCTTCAAACCGAACATTTTAGACCTAGGACTGATTATTCGAGCAGTGACATGTTGCTACGCTTCAAACCAAACATCTTAGATTTAGGGCTGATTATTCGAGCAGCGATAAGTTGCTACCCTTCAAACCAAACATCTTAGATGTAGGACTGATTATTCGAGCAGTGCCAAGTTGTCAGCTTCCAAGCAATGTAAGAAGTAATGAGTTAATATACAAATAATAAATGGTTATGAGTGCAATAGTGCAAATATTTCATGAGTTGAAATGCTCCATTCAACGAGGCGTAGCAGAGTTGAATGGAACAAATTACATCTTTCAACGAATGAAATATTTGCACTATTGCACGAATGGAAACCATTCATTATTTGTTTTATACAACACCTTCAAATTTAGGGTGTAATTGGATGTAAAATGCACTCATGCAACAGATTGTTTTCAACAGACAGGTTTCTATGCTCTCTAACCATTGAAAAAGTGCTATCAAAAAAGTATAACACATGGTTCTATTTCATAATAGAGCGGATTTTACATGCAATCGACGAGCAATTGACCAATCAAATGGCCGGAATATAATTAGGTGTTGTATTATACCAGTAGATGAATCAAAGGCCTAATCGATTGCAAATGCTGGTACAAGCAGGGCAGACAAAATGCTGAATATATTAAGCCTCAGCCTGTTTATACAGTGCATTGGATAACTTATGCAACACATACACTGGTGTCATCCATGCTGGATAAGTTGCCAATAAATATTAGCAAAAATAAAAAGATAGAAAAATGATTATAGAGTGGAAAATTGAAAAGTGATAGAAAGTCAGTAAGAAATAAAGATTGAAGTCAATACCGTGGAAATCGGAAAAAAACAAAAATTGAACATTTAAGGTAGAGATAGTGGAAGCTCTTTCCTCTCCATCTTGATTTTATACAATTTTTATATTATCTTTGGCTTTTATTGAGACCTGTGTATATCTCTAAATATCTCTAAATACGGTGGAGAGAGCATGAAATGTGACCATCAAATGCAGGTTTACTTTTATAAAAACAACAAAAAAATGGATAATTCTGACCTGTTTTATCCGGATCCAAGATCTACAGATTCAAACTGCATTTATAATTCTATAATACAGCAAAAACAAGTTATACTACACAGTCCAGTAATTACTACAACTTCCATTCCGAATGAAATATGTATTGTCACTGTAAAGAGGGTCCCTTTTGTACCACCCCCTCCCCCTCCCCCTTCCACTTTTGTACCACCCCTGCCCCCTCCCCCTTCCAATACCAATAGTTTACACCCCAAAATCAATTGCCAATCTATAAATCCTTCTCACAATGAGCTTGTGAGCAGGATATTATTCAGATAACCTCTGATCCCAACTGGTTCAGCTAATCCAGATTTTAATATTTAAAGAGACAGTCGCTCGGAACATTAGAGATGGCCAACCATTACTAATAATTCTAGAGGTCCAGCCAGCCAGGGTTGGTTTTACCCATCCAAGCAGAAATAGGTTTATTTCTGCTACATGGCAGTGGTGTAGGCTAGGTTATATATTTATATTGTTCGTTTTAGAACACAAAAAAGAACAGTTATCAGCTGTGACACCATTCATTGTTGGAGCCTAAAAAATTGATCTGCTGCTCATGTGTGTGTAATTGTCAAGATGTCATGTGTACAATAATTGTATGTAGAAAATCAACAGATTTAAATAAATAGTGTGTAGCATTGTTTAAATCATTTATGTTGAATTCCTTTAGAAGCTGGTGGAGGACTACACATAATATGCAGTGTTTCACCTCTATTATTCATATCCTCATAGATTAAATTCGAGTAGGGTAAGATCTGCAAATCAAAGGATTGCAAAGAGTGCTGTTTCATATTTGATCGGTAAACACAGAGTAACTTGATTGGTGAACATTTGCTGGAATACTAATATGCCAAACTTTTATGTAACGACCGGTGCCAAAGAGCAGTTCACTGCGATGATACCTATGTTGTGTGACCGTGAGTCCTTGCCACTAATATCGTACTGCATTAGACGGACACGCTAAGGTCATCGGCCCCAGGGGTACAGACATATCTGTATGGTCCTGCAACGGCATTCCTTGACTAATCACAACAGAAATGTAAAATCAGCCCCTCGTTCTACAGATTTTGTTAATTTTTTTGGGCCTCTTTGCCTAGTTCTAAATTAACAGCAAGCACAAACCGACTTTGGTTACGAGTCTTGGGCATTTCTGAGAATCAGGAGCAAGCTTTTTTTATTGGTTTTTAATCATCATCCCACATCAAATGTTGGGAATGGATAGCTTTAGACTCCCCTTTCCCTTTCATAGCTACATACTGACAGAGAGGATACAAGTCTCAAAATATTACTGAGAAACTCTCAGTGCTAAGAGCAGTGACAGTTTCAATCTTTGTTGAATACTATTATTTCTGTTTTATCTTCAGTAATCACTGTTTTTTGCTATGTTTTATTACTATTTGTTTTTGGTCTTGAGAGTGAAAGAAAGTTCATTCATGCTTAGTAAAGATTCCTAAATCCTATTGGTCCATTCAGGTCAGCTGACCGTGGTTAATCCTGTGAGTAACACACGGTAAAATTACGGGGCATCACTTTAATAAATCTTTGGTTATATGTAACCAAAAATGTTTTGTTTTATGATTTTCCCCCCACACAAATGGTAGTGTATGAATGAACGGGGTTAATCAACGGTCTAGCATGCGTTACTCACATGATAAATGCACTCCGGGTGTTAATGCTATCGCTGGATGCACTCGGGCTCCGCCCTCGTGCATCGCTTGCATTATCCCCCGATCGTGCATTAATCCTGTGAGTAACGCACGCTAGACCGTTGATTAACCCCTTATTAATATATTAATAAAGGAATGACTCACTTGTTTATAATAATTATAATACAAATGAGAAATAACTTATCTTTCTCCCAAGTAATGCTACTAACATCAAAGGTGAAATTTTCAAAATGCTATCTCCAGCACTGTTGACCAAATACAGCACAGTCGAAATAAATGTGAAGTCTTCAGATTGTAAACAGAAAAAAAATAGAGAAAAAAAACTCTTCTCGCAAACAGACCATAGAATGACTATGTACTGCAGAGACAGCTCTACCAGAAAGATTTGTGTATATCGTTGCACATGGTCCAACGGCCTTCCAAGAGACAAGCTACTGCTACTGTGTATTGAAACCTTTGGGGTTTTTCAATTGCCATCTCCACAGGTCTTCACCTGAAACACAGAAAGGAGAACCGAATTACCAAAATATTGGTGGGAAGATTATAATAATATAAATGTGACCAAAGTGGCATACTCTACTGTGAGAAGAAGAACTCACTATAGCTACTTGGTTTGATTCGCAGAAGAACTCACTATAACTACTTGGTTTGTTTCCCAGAAAAACTCACTATATAGCTACTTGGTTTGATTCACAGAAAAACTCACTATAGCTACTTGGTTTGATTTGCAGAAGAACTCACTATATAGCTACTTGGTTTGATTCGCAGAAGAACTCACTATAGTTACTTGGTTTGTTTCCCAGAAGAACTCACTATAGCTTCTGGGTTTCATTCACAGAAGAATTCACTATAGTTACTTGGTTTGATTTGCAGAAGAACTCACTATAGCTACTTGGTTTACTTCCCAGAAGAACTTACTATAGCTACTTGGTTTGATTTGTAGAAGAACTCACTATAGTTACTTTATTTGATATGCAGAAAAACTCACTATAGCTACTTGGTTTACTTCCCAGAAGAACTTACTATAGCTACTTGGTTTGATTTGCAGAAAAACTCACTATAGCTACTTGGTTTACTTCCCAGAAGAACTCACTGTAGCTACTTGGTTTGATTTGCAGAAGAACTCACTATATAGCTACTTGGTTTGATTGGCAGAAGAACTCACTATAGCTACTTGGTTTGATTCGCAGAAGAACTCACTATTGCTACTTGGTTTGATTCCCAGAAGAACTCACTTTAGTTACTTGGTTTGATTTGCAGAAGAACTCAATATAGCTACTTGGTTTACTTCCCAGAAGAACTCACTATAGCTACTTGGTTTGATTCACAGAAGAACTCAATATAGCTATTTGGTTTGCTTCCTAGAAGAACTCACTGTAGCTACATGGCTTACTTCCCAGAGGAACTCACTTTATTTTTCAGTCTATTGATTTGACCTTGGATTGGATAGTGTTACTAGTTTGTCTAAAGGGGATGTGAATACCAATACCTATGGTACATTCACAAAATTGTGGAGTATAAAATTAGACCTAAATTTAAAAGGAAAACAAAACATTATTTATCAGTGTGCAACAATGACGTCACCCCTGTTTGATCCAAGTTCACTTTTGGGACGAAAGGTGGCAACTTCAACTGTCAATATATTTCAAAACCGTACATAGGAATTGAATGCAAATTTCACCAGAATGCTTAGATTATGTTCCTCTTTAACATATCAAACAGAAATTTTGCCCTGGACTATTCTTTTAAGTTAACACCCATCACCCATCACTATCTAAACATATTCAGATACATATACCAAAAAGGCAAAACTTTAAAGAAAACTTTAAAAGAATTGTCTGAAAGCTGGCAGGATATTTAGAGCCAGAAAATTACCATATTTATTATTTATGCATAAATAATGCAACCTTCCACTAATTTTGAAACCGTGTGATCCTGGAGAATAAATGATTGGTTGATTGATTCTTTGAGCTTACTGGGGTTGAAATCCTAGTCTTCCATAAAATGTCTTTGTAATTATTAAAACCTTTTCTCACAATTCTTTTCAGTTTCCTCTATGTCATATACATTATTAAAAACTTAAGATTGATATCTAAGGGGATAAAAAACTGCAATTTTCCTGAGCACGAACTTTGTGACATTTGCTGTGGTCAGACAGAAGGGTGCACAGTCATCGCTTGGAATTACTAAGTTTACGAATTTGCATCTGCATGCTAACTAGGAAATACTGTGAAAAACACACACACATACGCACACACGTGTTTGTATTACATTCAGTCCGAGGACCCCCATTGTATTTTACAATTGTTCAAATCCACGTACTCAACCTTAACAATACCCCATACAATAGAATTCTTCCGAGGACGTGGTGATTCTTTAGAAATCACAACCGAGGACCTGAAATTCTTTTGTTCAAGTCCTCGGTCAGATAGCAAAACAAACGCACACACGCACGCAAAAAAAGTGAACATTAGCAGTATGACCAATGAAGTATCATAAAATATCTGTACTTACACATTTCGTCCAGATCTCTTGTGGCTTTCCAGTTGAGTTCTTTCTCGGCCAGTGACGCATCTGCATAAATAGAGGCCAGATCTCCAGACCTCCTTGGAGCAATTTTGTAGTTGATCTACGAGAGATATTAAGGTTTCAATATCTGTTTATTCACGAGACGATACAGTATCGTGGTGGTTGACTGAAAAGTAAGGCCCCATTTTACATCTGAACCCCCGAGAACAGTTGAATCCTTTGTGTGGTGTTTAAATTTGTAATGTAAAATCAGATCAGACCCTGCAATTTGATTCTGACCCAGGATGGTATCCTGTTCAAAACTAGCTATTCCAGGAAACCTACATTTGCTATTTTTTTTTGTCCCTAGTTGTTCAATGTATTTTATAGCTAGCTTTCATAAAAATGCAATATTTTATAAGTATTTCGACTCTGTGGTGTGACTGTTGTGGTGTTTTTTTCATTTTCCAGAATCACAGAGGTATTTTGTAACTCAATCGACACGACGATGTCACTATAATAGACAATTTTTCCCCCCCCCTACAATGCTGTTGCCAGATACATTCATCAAATAATTACTTTAATTTGAATATGTTATGTTGACTTTCTGAATGTGTTTATTCTTTATCTAGAAGTGTCATCACATAATTTATGGCGCATAATTTTGAGACAATTGACTATAACTGTCACAACCTTTAAACCATATTCTGAAACTCCTGACAATCTAGTTAAATTTCCTCTACTTCATCAGCTGTGCAGGTCCTCTTTTGAAGTTGTTTATTTCTATGACAATCTTCCTGTATGTTGAAAAAAAGGGTACACAACTTATCATCTAAATTATCCTAACATCACATAATAATGTAAACCTTGTCACTTGCTACTGTGTCAGCTAACATTTTTACTATTTTTTCACGCAAAAACACAAGAAGAAGACATTTCACAGACCATTTTCTCAAAAATGTATCAATTTTTCCACATTTTTTTAAGATTCTCATATCGTGTGTGACTTCTTACCTTTTTCCCGGACGCTTTCTCAAAGGCTGACACCATCTGGAGAACAGAATATGGGATGCCCGAGCCGAGGTTGTAGACCTTCAGACCGCATTTCTCTTTGACCTTCTTCAGAGCAGCTAGATGTCCCGAGGCGAGATCTAAGACATGGATGTAGTCTCGGACACCTGCAGTTTACGAGGCCAACGTAGGGGTGTGCGTTAGTAACAAATAATAAGACAATTAGAGAATAAAATTGCTTTAGAAAGTTACAAACATCACAGACAGAAAGGATGAAATGTTACCTGAAAAGGCAGCTAGTTGGCAATTGAGTGAAGTGTTTGTAGTTTTGTATTTGTGTGCTCGTAAGCCATGTGTCTTCTCACATGAGTAACGTTAACTATAAGTTCAAGCAATTCCTGTTTGGTAACTGATGTATTTAACATTTAACACTCTGAACACAAGAAATGACTATGCATATTGCTGTAATGTACTTTTCATACCATGATGTTCATTATCATGTGAGCAAGTGGGGGTGTTAGTTGTGTGCTCCCAAGCCACATTTATTGTCACATGAGTAACGTTATTAAAATATACACATGTCGAGTAGATGATTCCCTCGGAGGAACCTGAGTTTTAACGTTTCTGTCTCACTTCTAAATCTATTAAAATCATCGCACTGTCACTGTCATGAGGGCAGATCCAACAGTTTGTAAGTTGTCACTGTAACCAGGCCTCTCGATCTATATAACAGCATTCTAAGGTATAAACCTATGAAAACTTGTCTGCAGTATTGTTATAGGAGAAACACTTTACATAGGAACAATTAATAATTAGATTTATTAAGCGCAGACCTATCCACCGTTAACGGTGCTCAAGGCGCATCACAATATTACCCTGGTCAACGATAACCTCTCAAACATAGAGACAATCCCTCCACATGGCAGCAGCTAAACAGCTACGCCCAACTGACAATTTATCTCACAGGTCCCCATTTATAACACCTGGGTGAAGGGAGGCAATAGAGATATAGTATCTTGCCCATGGACACAATGTAATGATCTGGCCAGGACTAGAACCTACAAGCCTTAAATCACAAGTCCACTGCCTTAGCCACTCGACCACAACGGTCTCACCAACAATGCCTACACCCTTACTAAATAAGGTTTATCTTGTCCCCTATCCATAGCCCCCCACCCAACACCCCACCTCCCTCCCACCCTGCCACCACCTTATGTTGTCTGTTACCTTCAAGGCACCACCTTTCACCATTGAAAAATAATTTTCATGCACCAAAAGAAAAAGTTATAACAAAATGGCTATGATAAATTAATAAAACTAGAACTATGATGTTTTTAATATTAGTAAAAATTAAGATGTTACAAACAAAATGTTGGAGGTGGAATTTCTTCCCACTTTTTGTTTCTTTGGTCTTGTATGTGTCATATTTTGTCAGCCACTGGAATAGAATTAGCAGGAGGAGGGTTTGACTTACCGGTGCCATCCAGGGTATCGTAATCATTTCCAAAGACTTGCAGGGTTTCCCGCCTCCCACCCGCCACCTGGGCCACGTAAGGCATCAGGTTATTTGGAACGCCGTTTGGATCCTCTCCGATCTCTCCGGATTTATGCGATCCGACTGGATTGAAGTAACGGAGGATGACAACGTTCCAATCCTGAACGAAGGAAAGAATCATGATTCCATTAAACACATGTATGCTACTGATATAATATTTCTATTGAAAGAAGGGAAAAGACACATTTATGGCTACAACAGGATTCAAACAAGTGACCCCTTGACCTCTACCAACTGAGCTATCCAGCCATTAGTTCGTGGGGATGCCTATATAGCCTCTTCTATGCTAGCTCCGCCAGTCAGTAGGTACCATGCATACAGTGCAACCAGGGTTAATGCACCGGTTACATTCGATACAAACCCAGAAAACAACGAAGGAAAGGGATTTCGTAATAAATCTGGTTCTTTATATACAATTATATCGAGACAATAGAAAAGAAGCAGTGAAATTTATGGCTATAACAGGATTCACGAGTGACCAGAATCCTATTCTAGCTAATTTCCCAGTCACTATGCCATAAATCCTTGATTTATTATTTCTAGTCTACAAGTGCATCACAGCAATGGTTCAAGGACATTATCAAGAGTCAAAAGACAGGTCAGGGTGGACAGGACGGTAACGTGTGAGCGGTTTGGCTCCAGCATATCAAAATCCTAATAAACTTTGTTTAGTGATGTTCCCTGATCTTTTTCGTCCAGCAAGAAAAATATCCTCACTGTCTTCGTCATTAATATTTGTCATCATTTGATGTATGGTTAGATTTATGGATTTTTGGACTAACATGCTGTACAAAGTGGGGTTAACTTTTGTCATCACGACCGCCATTGAAACAATCTTTCAAAGGTGACTTTGAAAAATTCATTCTACTTAAACACCTATATAAGAAACATCACAATTGGTTGGAAACTGCCTCAGGTACTTTCCTGCTAAATACTTTCAACTTGATTAACAGTTCAGCTAAAGAAAAAACAATGCTTCTGGCAGTAAACATGCGAATAACATTACCTTAAATAAATATAAACTTAAATAAATATAAAGAAAAAGGGAAACCAGACAAACTGTATTCAAGTCACAACAACAGATCAAGAAGTGTTTGCAATGATTAATTTCAACGTGCACTCCAATTAAACAGTGACGAAGATTATGTTAAGATTATCACACTCTGAGGGCCACTTATTGTAATTACATGGAAACGTAATACAGTGGGGAAATACAAACTTCTCAGAGGGGAATCCTTTGCAAAAATCTCATTCTGTGCGTCATTACTTTGTGGTGCGGTACAATATAGGTGAAGATAAATTTGCAATATCGTACCTTGATATTACGTACGATTCTGCCGTTGCTTTTTTTGCAGTGCATGTTCTGCTGATGCATATATATCTATATATATATATATCTATATCTATATATATATATATATATATATAAATATATATATAAATAATATAAAGAGATATATATATATATATATACATATATATTTTTTTATATATATTTTATATATATTTTTTATGTTATATGAATATTTACAAACAGAAGCAAATGATACCTTTCTGGTACATTTTTTGTCAATGTGTGTTTTATGAATATTGCTCTTTAAGAAAGAACTTGAAAATAAAAGAAAAATTAATTGAGTCATATTTATGTTGCCAGTTTCTTTTTCCTCTTTAAGATATAAATATCAAATGTTTTGTTATTGTTGGTTTATTAAGTAATAGCTCAATGTCATCTAATATATATACCAAATTTTTAGGGCAGTTAATTTCGAACGGTAAATTTCTCAAGGGTAAACTAAGTTTTTTTTAACCTTTTCAGCGGAATACACATCGGTTAAAACTTGTTCCAAGAAGTACTTGGTTCTTCCATAACAGTTGGTCAGGTTCCTCCCAACCGGGTGCTTCTCATCAATCGGAAGATAATCAGGTGTGCCATAAACTGTGGCTGAACTGGAAAACACGATATTTACTACGTTAAATTCTTTCATGACCTGCAGAAAGAATAAAAATTAAAAAATAAATGAAAAAGTCATCTGTGATGAAATCTGCTCCCTTAAGGTTGATTATGAACAAACTATTCTAATCATTTACATTTTAATAAATATACTGCCTCATTGCATGGTTGTAAGAGACCACTTGAATATTTAAAAGGTGAAAATGATGAACTCCATATTTTTTGTTTCTTGATTCAAGCAATTTCAACTTAAGACTTCAAACATTCCTGCTTTATAATATGGATCATGAGTATTTCAATGCAAACAGGTGTGTAGCCAAGGTGGGGGGGGGGGTAAGGGGGTGACTGCCCCCCATTGAGCAAATGTTTTTGTTGTACGTTTTTATGAGATCGCTAGTAATTTCAAATAGAAAATGCTTAAATGCAACTTGCAAGGCCTGGTATGTCCCATTTCCAGTGATCTGGGAGGCATTTTCGGCCAAAATTTTCTTGTAAAATTCCTGCCATTTTATAGTGGCGCTACGCTTAGATAGTTTCTAATGTCGAATCTATGGCACTGATAATTTTCCTACAGGTTCGCCCCTCCCTTGGCAAATTCCTCCCTACGCACCTGAATGAAAATCTTTAACATTGTTAAAACTTAAAACAATTTGATGCAGTAGTTCCGGCAGGTCGGCATCTCTAGCGAGGGGAAAAAGCTCTCCACTTCAAAACAGACTTTGACCAATAACACTATTTTCATCTCTCAATGTGTGTCATTCAATCTGTACACCCACAGTGGTCACTTTTAAATCACCCACCATTCCAAACCTGACTTTTATAACAGATAAAATGTATGAACTCTACCAATTTCTCCCAATCTGACGTCGCTATTTTAATGCCTACATTTCTGACATTCAGACTGATTTGGAGCCTACTGAACCTACTGTAACACACTGAACTCCTATGCGATCCCCGCACATATCATGCAAAATCATAACAAAAAATATCTGAGGGCAGTATCATTTTCAGAGTCAATTTTTTCATAAGTATATTTACTGAAGAGAACAAACTGACTGGGGAAATTGAAAATATGACTTTTGATATAGACAAACTATAACTGGAGAGAAAAGAGTTTGAACCCAGTGACATCAGGATTATTTGCTAGAGCAGACTTCAAAGTGGCTGGTTTGAATCCTAGTTTACTTGCCTATAATTATATATAAATTTATCTTTCAAAATTCTTAATATTTGTCTTCCTTTCTTGTTCATTTGTTTATTCATCACACTGCATTTGTAGGTATGCCCATTCAATAACCCAAGCTACAGTAAATCTAACTTAAGAAAACATAAACGGACAAAAATAGCGTCTTTTAAAGGATGTGAAGACTCGCCCAAAAAGAAACGTCTAATGCCGGTAATCTGGCCTAGTTTCCAATGAGGTGTAACAGAAGTGTTAGACACCACCATTGATCCCAGAAAATACTGTACATACACACAGCTTGCTACCATCGGTAAGAAGACACTAGTGTACAGTCAGTACATACAGCTGCGGTCATTACCCACAGTACAGTGTACAAACAGTACAGCGATGGACATCTCAGGTCCAGCTAAAGATAACAAGGTATCACGTTTCATTACTGTACTGTCTGCATTTTGTAGGGACACAAACAAAACGTCACTTGCAAGCAACGGAAAGTTAACGGTTTGGGGCGAGTCTTCAATGCCTTTTAAGGCCAAAATAACCGTTATATATATAACAAACATGCCTGGCAGTACCGTAGCTGGGTGTATACTTCATGAATATTCAATATGACATTAGTATCCTTTGTGATGTGTCAAAACAATTGATCCAAAGTAAAAGTTTATGAAAGAAAACAAAGACAAAAAGAAGAGTATGATGGAAAAAGAAGAATTTAAAGATGGATTTGTTGTAATCTTGGAGTCTCAGTAAGAGCCTTTTCTACCTTCAAACAAACCCATATCTGGCATTTGAAATATTGAGATGGTTTTTCAAAACAGTTGTCTGTCTTTCACATACAGGAACTGTTACAAGTTCTATTATTGTACTTGACACATTTCAGCAACTTTTTACACCTTTCTCTCTTTTCTTTATAAATTTTTTGATTTTTTTTGTAAGAATCTATAACTTGACAGTGTACTTACATCAAGAAGGTTCACAGTCCCTCCTATGTTGACCCGATAATACTTCAATGGAATTTCGTTAGATTCCCCGACTGCCTTTAGACCCGCAAAGTGAATGACACTGTCGATGCGATGCTGTTGAAAAATGTCATGAAAAGAAATGTGTATTTATTTCAACTGCTCATATCATACATTGATTTTTTTTTGCTTAATACATTTTGCAAGACAATACACATTTTTATTAGTAAACCCCTCTTCTTTGCAATTGGACAGTCAGTAGTTTTGCGTTTCCAAACGATAGCTCGCAGTATGTTACAGAATGTGGACATTACCACATTAAAAGTGTTACACACAAAGGAACTTTATTACCAAATTAATCATAAAAACAATTGTCTATTTTACTGTGAAGGTCAATTTATTGCTGTACCGACAAATAAAATTTATATTCAAATCCCACCTGACAGTTACAAAGTGTTGTTATCACATTTAGAAACGAGAACGAACTTTCACTTGAAGCAAGTACAGTACTTGTAGGTGTGATGTCATAGATGGATAATGACAATAACATTCTTTGTCGTTATTTTTATTTTTCACTGCATTTGCATTGCATTGCTTTGCTATTGTATTGGTTAGAAATCCAAACTTTACCTAGGTACCTCCTTTCTTTCTTTTTCCATTCTGACTTTTGGTTTCGAACGTAATCAAAATTTATCTCAAAATGGAAATGATTGTAAATTTATTCAGGATTTCTTTGATTAGGCTCCTAAGTTGCATGTTAACCATAAATTTACCACTGGTATATATATTCTTTTTAAGAGAATACTGGGGATTATGGTTTTCATAAGTGGTAGCTGCCAGACACATCACTAGCTCATTTCTTTAATGAAATTATTTCAAGTACATGTAAACTTTTTTGCTCGATGACCCCAAATTTGACCTTCGTCCACTTGGCGACACTCCAGATGTAAATGTTGTGGCCTGGGAGGGGGCATACTGGAATGTGGTATCCCCATCACCTTTGAGATGATATATTTTTTTTTACCATTGTTGAAAAATTATGCTATGTTTTGAAAACTTTTGAAGGAATTGTGTTCAAGACTTAACAACATTTAGCTACACAAGATTGGCAATTTCACTATTCTCCTAAAATTTAGGAGGGGGGGGGGGACCTCCCAAATTCTATTGGCGACCCTAAAAAGGTTCATGGATATCCACTTTGATTCCCAGACAGTGTGTAAGGTCATATGATTTCTGTGATAAGTATCAGTTACACTACGTGCTAGGGGCAACTAACTGGACATCAAAGATAAAAGGGTAGCTAGTACTGACCTTTTGAAAAACACTTCTCAATGCCTCCATGTCTAACAGATCAATGTTATAGGAGTGAACTGTCTTACTGGATAATTTTTCTACCCTGCATATACTCTCTGCCTTGCAGTTTGCACCTTTGAGAATCAGAGAGAGGAATCACACTTGACACCGATATTTAAAATGATCAAATTAGAAAAAATGATTTCAAGACAAATGAAATGTTTTGATAAATACAGTATATACAATGAAAACATATTTTTAGGGCGTAAAACATTTGACTAATTAAGAGAAGGCTTGCAAATTTAACTGACAATCATCGCCGGCCCAGCCGTTGCTACCCAGTGTAATGAGCACAGCAACTAGCTGGTAATGAGTCACGCTTGAACGCACACATTTCCTGCCTTCCGAGAGTCTGTGGACAGTTGCATTCACTGACTATGAGACCACAATTTAAGCCTCTAAAAGGCTGGTTAATGTTCCGAGAAATGAACAGAAAAAAGCCACGGAAACAACCGTGTAAACAGAAAACCATGTAGACGGCAATTCACATAAAGATAAAATCCTGCATGTCAAGAGGGGATTTCCCGCAGTCAATTTCAGACCTCAATTTTGCATTATACAGATGTTATGGCTGTGACCGTATAGGGATTAGTTGCTAAACGATTTCATTTGGAATAAACGTTTAGTTAAAACCCACTTGCAATTATTATTTTTTTTAGTTATCCCATCTATAATCTGTCTTAACATTCTGTAAATTTCCTTGTCAGTCTTTCTCTGTATATGAAATAAGCGAATAAAAAAATAATACATTTATAGAATTTCAATATTTACACTTCAATCATGAAGGTATACAGTAGCTATACCTATGAGAGCAAAGCACTTGCTATGGGCTACCAGAGCTAGCTGCTTGATGACAGCAAAGACACCTGAACTTTAAAAACTATGCCTAAACTCCCCACAAATCTCCAACCACATGGTAGCCTTACATCATAATAATAATTCACTAAGTCAATGGGGAAATCTAGCCGAACCATCTATTTATTTGCTGAAATTGTGACCCAGTTAGCTGGAACTAAAATATCTATGAAATACTTCATGATTGCTGCTATCTTCGAACACATGGTAGCCTAACACCACACTAAGTCAATGGGAAAATCTTGCCTATCCATCGGTTACACAAAAAGAAGAACACACTTTGCGTAGCTTGTTTACAACTTTTAATTAGCTGGAAATCAGAAGATGTTTGGAAGGTATGTGCTTGAAGAGGAAATTTGGTATTTTACGACCACTGTTGCTGTGGCGATGGATTAAAGCTTTTAACTTCAAGTATTTTTGACCAGTATAATAATTTCATTTTCGGTGGCTGTTTTATCCACACACGTTTATAAACACATGATTAAAATAAAGGGAACCTCGGCGAATCCATACAAGTGCTTTCTATTTAAGTTGATGGGTTCTGAGTTTTTCCACATCGATCTGTAATAAGTCTTACACACTGTAAACATTGTAATATATGATGAAAATGGAAATTAAACCAAATCAAATTTACTTCCTCATGAATCAAAACATCATCTAGAAGATAAAAATTGTTTCGTTGGGAACTAAGAATAAAAAGAGATGTAAAGTGTGTTATTGAAAGAGAATCCTTTGAACAGGAAAAGAATTCAGAAAGTACCTTGACAAGTTCAATACGAAAACGGTGTTATCATGATTTCAACTCATTCTTGAGATAAATTTCCTTCTACTGTGGTCAGAGCGCTATTGTTATGTGAAAACTACAGACCAGGAAAGCCAACTACAGTTTTTGTTTTCAAACAATAGCAGCTCTTCTCTGTTGAGAACTGGATGCTCATTACTTTCAGGGTGGGTCCGTGGATGTGTGCACTCAGGCGTGAGCGATATGCAGGCTGAATAATGAGCAGTGGTGTACTGCTGGCTTGGCCAACGATGATCGTGGGTTAAATTTGTGAACCTTCCCTAATGAAAAGCACAATGAGAATGTACAGTAGATAATGTGTCCTTCCTTGCAACCCTAGGGCTGCATATATGCACCCCAGATTAATTTTCCAAAGTTGTTCAAATGTTCAGTACTTTAATCTCATAGGTACATATAGCTGGTAACCATCTCGGCTACATTAAATGATTATTTTAAAAAGTGCAGATTCTGTGGCAAATTTTGGAGTTTAGTTTCTGTTGAAAGTGAACTTGTTACTAAGCAACATCAGACATGTTCCAGTAACACAATGCTGTGGATCAACACAAATTCCCATATTTCTCACTCATTAATGGCAAAAAAGAAGAAACTCGAACAGAATTTCCTTGTTGTATCAATCATTGCAATTTTACTTTCAGTGAAAGTCCGTAAAGCTAAAAACTCATGCTGTTGCAAGTGAGATTCACATGCTCAGTAGCTTCCAAAGTAACAACTTCTACACTCAATTGATCGACCAAACACACCGATTCCTAACCTGACAGGCTTTCATTTGTGCCTGTTAATAATGGAAAGCTAGAGGAGGATTTAATACTAGCACTTTTTAAAGAAAGGTAGAGCCTCGGCGCAGAAAACCAAACAACTTGATTCATTTTAAAAACCAGTCACTTTGCATCAAGACTGTAACAAGAATGTGATCACAACCATGTTATGTAAACTTGAGATGTCATGAGTCCCTTCCCAAGGGAATAGTTACTATCTATGATCTCGATAAAGGTTGGTGATGATCCCCAGTAAAGTAAAGTTGGTGAGTGATTTAATGTGTAAACTGTACTGTGTATCTCAGCTGAAATGAACAGATAGTATGGATGGAGAATCAATATTTTCATACAGCAATATTTTTAGTGATTCTGTAACTGAGCATGACTAGTTTCCAAAACTAAAATCTGCTTACTTTTCACTGCATTTGAAAAGTTATCCAAGACAACTATTTCATAGTTGCTCTTGAGTAACTGCGCCACGGTGTGACTGCCAATGTATCCTGCACCACCAGTAACCAAGACAGTCTCGACACTATCGCTGGAAGCCATAATTTCCTTGATTTCACCTGAGGCACTTGGGTGGAGTTTAAATGACAACTGGTGTATATAATCTATCAAGAAGATAAAATCAATACATAACATTTAAAAGACGGTTATATTTTGCTAAATATTCACTTAGTTTCATCATCTGGATTTTCAAGGACACTTTGCTTAAAGGATTGGTTCAGTTGTCATACATGTTTATGTTATATGAAAGAGGACAATAAAAGAAACACAATGGTGAAAAAAGCTGTTCAAATATCATTTTGGGTTAAAGAGATATTCAAGGGTAAAGTTTTATCAGATTGTGTAGAAACTGCTGAAATCTGACTAGCTGTGATGTCACACCCTCACATTCCTGAAAAGTCTTTGTTTTCTTCTCTAAATATTTTGTGAGATGTCATGACTTTCAACCAAAAGATATGTCAGGAGATCTCATATTTGTCAAACGAAGTATTTGAGATTAAACATCTGAAGAATTTTTGATTATATTATTTTCAAATGTGTTAAAAAGTGTAAATAATTTTTAAAGAAATATATTCACAAATGTTAAGGAAGTGAGGATGTGACGTCACAACCTCACAGTTAGTCTTTCTACACCAGTCGTTTTCAAAGCAATTTGATATCTTCAAAGTGTCATAACTCCTTAACAGAGCATGCTATCATGGTAGTTCCTTCAGTGTTCTTTTTGTCTTTTTGTGCTCTTTCATACAAAATAGATATGTCAAACACCTGAACCAATCCTTTAAGTCTCTTAAACAACTTTGTGTTATAGTATCTTACCCATAAACCTCAGCTTGCATTCTCTAAAGGTTCCCACTAAAATTGTTATGATTTACAAAAAATAAAAGAAAACAATCATTTTTTACATGAAAAAGGTGACCTGTCTACTATGGAAGATGCAAATCATCAAACCTTAGTAAAAAGGGTATAGGGCCTAATTTCACATTTCACACATACTGTTACCACATGCTGTAGTTGTCATAACTGACCTGTACCAGTGATACTGCTTCTACAGCTCACAGTTTCTAAACCGAGATTTATCAGTATCAGTGAATATAGATCAAGGTGACTAGAGTTGATCAGACTACCCCGATTCAGGGGGAAGTCCCTGGATTGAAAGTGTCTGCCGAAGTAATAATAATACTAATAAACAGTTCTTATATAGCCCAACTTACAATAAAGTCTCGCCGTGCTGTACAAAAGAATATGAAAGATATGTACACAATATGCAATAAGAGTAAACATAACAATCATAACAATGAAAACAGGTGTGTCTTCAAAACAGTTTTGAACATCTCCACAGACACGACAGTCGACACAAATTTACGCATATTACTGCCCTTTCGATATCCCTTGGAAGTTTGTAAAGCCTCTCAAAATGTCAACCCTCCATTTAATTGAACACCTTGGTGAAGGGGGGGGGGGACATTGATGTCATTTATACACATGGATAAACATGGATTCCCTGGATAAACATGGATTCCCTGGAAAAATATGGTCGCCTTTGTGCAAATGGCTAAAGTTTGGTCTATATATGAACACAGTAAGTTCGAATTTCGTGTAAGTACTACCAACGAAAATACAAAGCTGCCGACCGTCACTAACTAACCTAGACTAGGTTACAATTTTCTGAGCATTGAGTCCCTTTGATATTAAATTTCAAATCGTACTGAAACTATGTTTAAATTTTGTTCTCCTGTTCCAAAATCAAGTAAAAAGTGTATAAGCTAACCTGATTAAGTGGATGTCCGCCAGCTCGCAGCGTTATTGCTTCTGCAGTTAAGCACTGTTGAGAATAGACTGCTTAAATGCGTACTCAGTAAACGTACACAAATGTAATTGGCCACAGATACATGTAAGACAAGAGAGCGCTTCTCGTCAGTTTCGATCAAGCAGTATTTTTTTGACTTTCCTGAAAGCTGCACGTGAACTCGTCAATGCCACCAACTTATCACATGCCCTAATTTTTTCAAAAGAGATATCGGTTTTAAAATGAATATTAATATTAATAGAAAATTGATTATTTCTGTTAGACTGTTGTGATAATGGCTCCTTAACATCAAGCACATTTCAACACAACGTGTTAGGCCGTATGCTCTCTACATATGTTATTACAGCTCCGTGGTCAGTCGACAGCTGTTCACGTCGAAACACCCCCAATACAAACAATGTAATTTTTTCCCGTGAAGCCACGTCGTTGATTTACCGTGGTAGCACAGTTGTGTATACAACAAACCTTTCGATAAGACGTTATATCATGTAGTTACAATCTCACCGTAAGGGACTGGGGTAGAGTGAATCAAGTTGTTTGGTTTTCGTGTCCAGCCTGACCAGGCGCGTAGCCAGGCTTCGTGATGTGATGGCGTGAACCCAAATATTTGAGCACATTTTAAGAGTCAAAGAATTTGACTTTATTTAACGCTTGTTTTGATATGACTTTCCATGAGGCTTAACCCCAGGCGCGTAGCCAAGGGGGAAGGGGGCGAAGGGGGTAGTCGTATTTGTTTATTTTTTTTAATGTTTTTATGATATCGCTAGTATTTTCAAAAGAGGAAATGCTAAGATGCAACTTACAAGGCCTGGGAAGTGCAATTTCCAGCGATCTGGGAGGCATTTTTTAGCCAAAATTTACTTGTACGATTCGCGCCAACTCATGGTGGCGCTACGCTTAGATAGTTTGCAATGCCGAATCTACAGTTTCGCCCCTCCCTTGGCAAATTCATGGCTACGCGCCTGCTTAACAGGCGCGTATCCAGGATTTTCTAACCCGGGGGGCGCGAATTACTATCTAAGCGGAGCGCCACCATCGGTTGGCGCGCAGCGTACAAGAAAATTTCTTGTTTTGAAACCCCCCAGATCACCGGAAACGGCACTTCTCGGGCTTGAAATGACCAACCAGATGTACACTTTTTGCCTGAGAACCAAGTATTTCCTAATAGTTTTTTTTCCATCCATAACCTTTTTGAAGATTGTCAACCCGGCACACATCATGTTCGACCTGATGGCATCTCCTGTGGGTCTTTGCTTTTGTAGGTGATTCTACGTCGCGGCCCACAATACCCGTCAGCCCCACTTTTCAAGTTTTAAGCCCCATATTTGTTCAGAATTTGAAAATTCACATTTCTCGTGAATAAACTCACTTCAAAACATACCCATAATGTTGTACAAAATTTCATCTATGGACAACCAATATAGAAAAAACTTCCTTCAACCCCTTACAGACCGGTCAAAAATTGCACGAGTAGAGGGAAGTGTGATGCAGAATGTTGGTCAGAAATTTTCTAAAATTCAGACACAGTTAATTTATTGGTGTACAAATATTAAAACCTGTTATAACGGCTATTATAAAACTTGGTTGAAGGAAATGAAAAAATAGCAGATATTTCCGAAACCGAACACTACACACATAGGCGTAGGAGGCGCGGCGGCAGTGGCGGAGCTAGGGGTATTGGTCAGGAGTGGCGAGAATGGTCTGTAGGGGCGCTTTCGACACTATCTAAGCGGAGCGCCACCACTAGTTGGCGCGTAGCGTAGAGAAAATTTTTGAGTAAAGATACTCCCTAGATCGCCGGAAATAACCCTTTCCGGGCCTGGCTAATTTGCAGATAAACGAAGAATAAGGTGTCATCGCCAAATTACACCAACAAAATGTGAGAAATGTCAATAAGTAGATGAGAGCGCAATAAAAAAGTCAATAATCTAGAATAAGTAAAAAGTGGTAAAGAGCTGAAAAAGGCGCCAGCAGTCCATTTGAGTCCGTCAGGGGGGCATCCGCCCCCCTGACCATATGGACGCTCCGCCACTGCGCGGCGGGGGTGCAGGCCCTAATTCGCCATTAATAATGTAAAAGAGAGTTTTGACATAATTGGACCTCCATGCTTTTTATACATCTACATGAGACATGTCGTTGTTTACATTAGCATCCCGCGGTATACTGCGCAATTTGAACGGACCGTACGGTACATGATGGCATGCGATGTAATAACCGATGCTTGCTTATATGATATTGACATGAACACGTTGGACGCGCGCTTAGCGCGCGAATTTTTTTTTTTTTTTTTTTTTAAGGCAAGTCGGACAGTTTTGAGGCTTTTCATCCTGGAACGCCATTTTCATGCTCACTGATATGATGTGATATCTGCTGTTTGCGTTACAAATTCGAACAGGCGCGTAGCGAGGAATTTGCCAAGGGAGGGGCGAAGCCTGTAGGCAAATTATCTAAGCGTAGCGACACCATAGGTTGGCGCGAAGCGTACGAGAAAATTTTGGCCGAAAATGCCTCCCAGATCGCTGGAAATGACACTTCCCAGGCCTTGTAAGTTGCCTCTAAGCACTTTCTATTTTGAAATTACTTAGCGATATCATTTAAAAAAATGCTGAATGGGGGGTGGCGGGGGGTCGCCCCCATCCCAAAATGCGTCATGTTCCCCGACGACACGGTCGAGTTCGAGACCAGCCACAGTTGGTTTCATAGCACAATTCTACACATGCGTTATGATAGACCATATATAGTATATATATAGATCATTAGTGAGAGAGGAAAATGGAAACGTCAAAAAATGGAGTTGTCGGTGTAAGGGGTAGGGTGAGTCACACTTTTACGAAATCATTGATCCGTCACTGGCTACCCTTCAGCGCTGTAATGATGTCACTGTTCCTCTTTCTCTTCCCGGTGTCTTCGCGTTTTGCTTTTACTCCCTCTTTTTCTCCTTTTTCTCTCTTTCTTCTTTTTCTTTTCCCTTCCTTCCTCTCCTCCTCCTCTTTTTTCCCCTCTTTTTCCCTTTTTCTTCTCTTTTTTTTCTCTTCTCTTTTTCTTACCCGGGGGGCGCGCGCCCCCAACGCCCCCCCCTGGATACGCACCTGTTAACCCTCTGATACACTGCAGGAAACTGCACAATTGTGCACATCATACCCCCAGAATTCAGCTCAGTGGTTTAACTTTTTATCACTTACAGTTTTTTTTTGTGACAAATGCAAACAAAGTGATTTTTTATCACGATTAGTTTTATTCCATCATTAGAGAAAACTCCCAATCTAAAAAAAAGAAAAAAGAAAAAAAAGAAAATGGGCGTCACCAAACAGTCAGTAAAAATAACGTTTCTGTATCGCGTAAAATGATGTTTCACTATTTGTGCTTTTGAACATGAGAGCTTTTTTAATTTGATGTTAAACATGATTAGTGCAGATATGTTACTAAGTGGCCACTTCGGTTGCCGTCAGGACTTGTGGATCCATGCCCACGGGTCAGTATTGTATCGGATGTCATAATTTGAATCCGACTCACAATTAAGGATAAATATATATATATATAAAACACACTTTATGAAGGAAAACCAGGCTATCCAGTCGAGCTGGCACTGTCGTCATCACCACATTACAACAATGCATATGAAATTATAAGATTCGGATCACACCGTGCTATAAAAAGACTTATAGCTAATGAGTACCATTTATATTATGGCTATATGTATTTTTTTTTTGCCATTTTTATGCCAACCCCGTTTCGTCTCTGAATGATTCTGTTAATTGGAGGCAAAAACTTCGCTCAACCCCATGACTTTATGTTGTTTGTGATGATGCTGACTTAACGAAATATATATCTTTGTCCTTAAACAGACAATCCAGCTACTTTGATTCAGTGCATGGTTCCAGATGTCAACGGCCCTTTTTCTCGAGATCCACGGATGGAAAGTTTAAAAAAGTGACCTTCTCCTGACAGAAATGTTCTCAGTTTAAATGTTCCATAATATATCAACATGAATTGAATTCCTTAAGATTGTCATCGAAACATGGTCTTTCCTGTAGTACAGGGGCGTATCCAGGGGGGGGCGCAACAGGCGCGCGCCCCCCTATTGGCGGTCACCAAAAAAAAAAAAAAGTTTAGCAAAAAAAAAAAAAAAAAAAAAAATTGATGACGACCTTTATGTGAGATGTCGGTGATCGCTCAACCCCCCCCCCCCCTCCCGTATGCTTTATTTTTTGTTTGCCAAAAAAAGGTTCTGGCGAAGTTCGGCGGCATAATAGTTTTAGAAACATAGATGGTAATTGTGTTTGTATTATCACTATAAACACTAAGTGACATGCCAGCCATACTAAATTGTGCATTTTGTGTCCATATTTACTGGAAATGTTGCTTATTATTAAGGTCGAAAAATGGATCACATATGGCCATGGGCGGCGATCCTGGGTGGAGGGGGGATATATCCCCCCATGAAAATGGGTGGAGGGGATGTAATGCACCATATCCCCCCCCCCCCACCAAATGCCAGGGATAAGAATATTTTCATGCCTACATTTATGCATCTTCGTTAATGTACGGCTCTTTTTTAGCTTCATTTCTCGCCTACCATAAGCGCAGTGCGATCTTTTCAAATAAAGCGTCTTTATAAAGCAAAAATAGTTGACTGTAGGCTTCATTGGCCCTATAACAACAAAATGTATTATTGCGCCCACGGTATTGATATAGTACATATATGCACCCTCATAGTATTCATATAGGCCCTATAGTAGGCCTACACACGTACATGTTCCCTCGAACAGCTGAGAATCTCATGTAACCAGGGTAATGCTTAATACACGTTTCACCTGGATGCCCTAGCAATCGGTACCTAGGAATGTCACTATGTGTAATTGTGTATTGCATGTCTATAGGCCTATAATAGCCTGCATGAGGCCATTTTCTTCATCGAATAATATAAAAGAGCTCTCGAACATTCTAACGTTGCGCCTGAAACAAGATTGACAGGGGCAATTTTCCCAAAATAACACCCGAAATTTAAAAAAAAAGTATTTTGGATCCTGAATATGAGAAATTTCGGACATGACATCCCTATTTTAAAGTTGGGTATATGCCGCTTGGAAACCTCGGGAAGTGCCGTTTCCGGCCATCTAGAGGGTTTGTTAATCCCAAAATTTTCTTGTACGCTTCGCGCCAACTCATGATGGCGCTACGCTTAGATAGTCAACAAGGTCATATCCCCCCCCCCCCACTCGGAAGTACTGATCGCCGCCCATGCATATGACACCATTTTGCATTTCAGCCCTTCTTCGAAAGCAAAAATTGTACACCCCTCCCCTTAGACCCATCCCCCAGGACGGCGATCATTCATGCCTGGCGCCCCCCCCCCTATTGGAAAATCCTGGATACGCCCCTGTAGTATGATATGTGCTTAGACCTGACGCGAATATAACGTTCATCTACGCTATTTGAAAACTAACATGATTGCGTCAATGAGGTCTTACGATGTCGTAGGCAAGGGTGGCCATCCGGGTGGGAGGTTAAGGCATATAAGTATAGGCGTATAGGAAGCAGTTTAAGGGTACGTAGAAGTTACCTACTCCATATAGGAATATATATATAGCTATTCATTTTACTGTTTATTCTCGTTGTTTGTTTTGATCTCAAAAGGTTGAACAGCATGACCCTTTAATCAATTGGTCAAAATTAAGAGATATTGTTTATTCTCTATAAATAAATGGAAATAAATTCATGTTGTCAGAATCTGATACTAATGATTACTCTCAACATTTGTTGCAACGATAGATTGAGAGGGAGGAGTTGAGGTGTGGTGGGGTGGGGTGCAGGGTGGTGCACCGTCGTTGAGGTTCCAAATGATCTAAACTAATTAACATGACAGTAATCACCAACAGTTAATTATTAAAGTATGGGGCATGCCGCTCGGTGGCATGAAACCATTATTCGGGAAAAACTTTAATAGCTGTGCATCACTATAAAGGGAAGTAAAACACATTCAATTTATCAAAAGAGCGTGATAAACCATTTCACTCGTTCACCGCTTTTGCAGAGGATGCATGATTCTTTGGTGAAGAGCGGCCACCCTTAAGTACCTACGCCCCGACCTCTGATTGTATAGAAGTGCCTATGTCAGTGTCTACCACAGAGGTTTATTTTACAATAAGAAAGCGCAAGAAAAGCTGGAGAAAGTTTTACCGTGGTTATATATTTTTGGAAATAACAACCAATCAAACATATGAGAAGTGTCTATGAAAAGAAAAAGATATGGATCTTTATAATTCGATGACATTTTCAACATAGAGTAACATAGAGAGGAACTGCAGCTGTGTGGTGGGGTGGGGGATTTTGGTAGTTTTAGGAAGCAAGTATATAGCACATTTATAACTATTTGAAACGTTGAGGAAGGGGGGGGGGGGTGTGGAAGATTAGGTTTGATCATGCAATGGGTGATTGTCACCTTTTTTGATATAATGATGAGTACGATGAGTTTCATACTTAGCGTTACAAATATCAGTTAAAAGTGCATGAAATCGCCAAAACATGAACATATTTTATTCGAAGCTGTTAATATAGCAGTCGTTTGATTCAGAAGTAAACACATTGATGAATCCGCAACGTCCAAAGTGGTTGTGAGATGTGTAAGGACGCTCTTCATCACCAGCATCGCCATCACATATCTCATTCTGCCATACGTCACCCTCCCAGCCCTCACCTGGCAAAAACCTCTTCACTTCGAACCATCCATTTTCGGTCTGACTACAGTCCATGTTTACGTCAACCATCCAGTAGTGGTCACCCCATTCATTCAACTCGCTGTAGCCGAAACCATCTTCGCTGACTGTGGCCGAGTATGTCTCGTTATTGGTCGTCCATACCATTGGTGTCCCGGATGCTGCGGTTCCACCAAAGCTACCCTGGCCATTCTCTGCTCCATACCAGTCAAGGTAATTGTCGCCAACCTTCCAGGCTTTGAATTTCTCGTTTTCTCCTCCATCAAGTCGGTGTTCGATGGGGACAGCACCTGTTTCTTCACCGTTGTCGCTACCGCCACGGAGGAACAAGTCTTGTCCGTAGGCAGTTTGCCTTTGGATGAAGATGACGGTCCTTTGAAAATCGTCTGTAGGAGCTGTCGTTTCATCTTCAGCCAAGCTCAATTGAACACAGGCAATGAAAGTAAGGACGAGTATTATACTGGAACCCATTTTCTGTTAATAAAAAATAAAAATAAAAGAAGAGAGAAATGAAATGATATGATATGCAATGAGAATAAAAAATGAGTAACGTCCCCGATATAGTGCTAAATTTATTACTAACAGTAACCGATAGTGCCGATTATCTGTCGACGCCTTTTTTAATTCAAAGTGAAAATCAAACGACCAGACATTTAAAATGAATGAAAGTCGAATTCACGTTTGCCTGCGATCGGTAGCGTCGAGAGTTAAGTCGGGCTCGGGGGACGGTTATGTCCCTGGCCCCGTCTCCTTAAGTAAATTATGAAAAAGAGGATACGTTATCATTTATCCCATATTTTCCCGGGTTCCTCATTGATCCTTACATGTAGGCCCTTGCCATTTCTTGTCAGAGGGCTTGAATTGCCCGGATCTGAGCTTAATACCACGAGATTATGAGCTGGCGGACGGAAAAAAATATGATAGGCTACGTCGGGTACATTATACACACACACGTTGTCCAAAAATAAAATTGATTTGATTTCAAATCCACCCCCACACACACTTTTCTTCAACTCAGTTGCATATAATTTGTGTGATATACCTATGCCCATACAAAATTTCGTGAAATTACAGGGTGCCATCTCTCTAAACCAAAGATTTAAGTTAATTGGGGAGGTGGGAGAGGGGTACTGGAAAACCAAATGTTGATTGCCTGTGATATAACTTTATACTTCAATAGTGGTAAAGGTTTTTTATATTTACATGAATAACTTATTTCAAAATGTAGTTAAGATGAATCGATTGCGTGTACGATTGACTGTATATAAGAGAGGTTGATCTTCGTATCACTGCATGCAAAGTTAGTCAACTTCAAAATACCTTTATAAATTCAATTGATATATCATACAACTAAAACTGAAAACTTTGGCTTACTGAACATGAGTTGAAACCGTATGAAGTGGAATCAAATTAAGTACCACCTTTTCTTTAAAAAACTGTCAATAAATAACGATATCTCACCCCCTGCAGTACGTCGCACATGAGATGAAATAAAATACTTTGCCATGTCTTTCCCCTGATGCGGAACGATTTTACCAGCACGCTCTTGTAATGTACCGGTATATTTATATATATATATATATATATGTATATATATATGTATATATATACATATTCACATGTAGATACATATATTTATCTATATATATATATATATCTATATATATATATATCTATATATATCTATATCTATATATATATATATATATAGACTAAAATTTCACTTTCCGAGACATAGGATATATTTTTACAAGGCGTAATTAATATATATATATATATATATATATATATATATATACATATATATATATTAATTACGCCTTGTAAAAATATATCCTATGTCTCGGAAAGTGAAATTTTAGTCTGATAGACGGGTAGCTTGACAGTATTTTACGTCCCTTGAAAAAACCAAACACATAAGACGTCGATTTAATCGTTTATACTGCTTGTTAAAAATGTCCTATATCTCGGAAGTAAAATTTAAGTCTGAAAGACTGGTAGTTTGACGGTATTTCACGTCCCTTGAAAATCCAAACACATAAGGCGATTCAATCGTTTCTTACTGCTTGTTAAAATTGTCCTTTCGGAACATTGAATCGTTGACAACAGAATAATTATATATATATATATATATTTATATATATATATATATATATATATATATATATATATATATATATATATATATATATATATAAATATATATATATATATATATATATATATATATATATATATATATATATATATATATATATATATATACATATATATATCAATATTTTAATATGTGCAAACAAGTCATGAAACTCAGAAAATTGTGTTCATCTCTCAATCTGAGCCCAATCAGATAGTGATATGTCGAGATATAAGATACCTAAATGTGTGAACATGAAATGAATAAATTTTAAATCTGTAGTTTCATGATGAATTCTGATTGTTTGCATATTCTAAGTTGAAAGTTTACAGTCTTGTTCAAGGCCAAGGTCCTCTGACACGACTTTACAACTTAACCCCTGGTCATCGGTATACTTGTCACACCCACACACCGAAATGAGCACATTTAAAACAATCTCTCCTGGGGCACCACAGTGCACCACATACACGTGTCATCCGGGGACATCCTATAGGGTGCAGCCACAAACCGGTGCACACAACTAAATTCCCAAGTTACCTCACAGGTCCCCATTTATACACCTGGGTGAAGAGAGGCAATGGAGATAAAGTGCCTTGCCTAAGGACACAACGCAATCATCTGATCAGGACTCGAAGTCGAACCTGCAACTCTTAGATTACATGTCCGCCACTGTCTTAACCACTTGACCTTGCCCACCCTCCCACCCTCCCCCATTCTCAATAACAGTGTTTAACAAAAAGTTGACCATAATAAAAAAAATGCAGCCATAAAATAACAATGTAAATTACCACATTTTTTTTTTAATTTGCCTCTTCGAATATTGACTTTTACCCAAATTATCTTATGATTATGATCGAGTGGAATTCAATTATCTCACATTTCCAGATAAAATCGCACTTGGCTCTTCTTTCAGCGGCATCATTAAACTTATATAATTATAAATTCTAATTTTGTTGAACACTATTTTTGTTATAAACATCTATATTAAACAGTTACGCATATCCTCTTTGAATTTTCACGCGTTTAATGTAATCAGGAAATGTAAATATATTTTAGGATATTAAACTGTCCTTTAGGCGAACGTTTATATAAAGCCACTGCATCCGATATATAGGTCTAAAAACTTAGATCACAGGTTATAATTTCTATAGTTATTAATATACTTTATATAGAGTCACATATAGTCTAAATGTAACAATACATTCTTATCCCAGAATACAGAGATACAGCTATTAATTTTGACATCTTAAGAAATTGTATAATTCTGGATAAATCACAGCAAGAAAAGGGTTACAAAATATCTTAGTTTAAATATCATGATAGCGATAAGCAACTTACAAATCTTGCGGACCACTTTAGATATACTTCGTCGTGTACAGGATTGCAACACTGGATTCTTGTTCCGTGGCAACTCGAAGAAAGGTGACAGTTATATCATGACATGTAGTTTTATACCTAATCCCCAGGGTTAGGGCGGTGCTGTGTTTGTGAACTTTGACCGCCAATCAAATATATATCTTACGAGGACGCAACGAGACGTGTCAATATTCATATAAGTTATCCGATCTTGTGCTCGTGTAAAATATCCTGGTATATGACAACAACAACGACGAAGGTTACAACTTGTCAATATCCACGTCTACACAAATATGAGGTATATTATAATAGTTTATACACAATAATGTAACACTCTGTATATTCCAGTATATGTACCTTTATATTTGCTCCCAAGAAAAATCAAACTTACAAAGGTATATACACACACACACACACATGTTTGTATTACATTCAGACCGAGGACCCCACTGTATTTTCCATTGTTCAAATCCACGTACCCTAACCCTAACAATACCCCATACAATAGAATTCTTCCGAGGACGTGGTGATTCTTTAGAAATCACAACCGAGGACCTGGAATTCTTTTGTTCAAGTCCTCGGTCAGATAGAAAAACAAACGCACCCACACACACACACCTATATGTATATACTTATACAGATCATTTTGACCATTGATTTAACTTATGCAAGTTTGTGCAGTTTCGTATTAGTCCTTAATTATTAGTCTTATTATTCCTATCACCATTAGCCACTTGCCTAAGATCATGTGTAGAATTATGTTCCCCTTGCGATGATCACACACTCATGCACTGTCTCGATTAATGGGACTGGGGTTTTGAGAGCGGATCAGTCGTTTAGTTGTTTGATTTTTTCGTGCCCATGCAGGTTCTTTCCTGAGTAACTTTTCTAATACGTTCACCATATGAATCAGTTCATTCTTAATATTTAGAGTAAACCTATACAAATATAAAAAGAGAAGTATTGTTACTTGTGAGTTGTGGGAAGTAATGTTAGTTTAATTACACACAATATAGGCCTATGATCGTTGCTATATTTACGCTGGAAAACTATAATAGATACGGAGCACTACATGTCTGTCAGAGAAGTAACCAATGTATACCTATTTGTTTCAGGTATTTAACGAATCTACTCGGTTGTTACAAGAAATATTCTAAAACTGTCATTTTTTTTTTAAACTTTAACTTGAAGTTGACATTTCGTACATTCCCCACCAGGTAAATTCATTCATTTATTGTAGATCTAAAACGATTTGAGACATTTTCTATATTGGTTCTTACATGATTAGGCTACATTTTGTCGTGGCGAATTGATTATGCAGTTTTAAACTTTCGAATGACTCATGTGTGTATGTGACGGAATGTAAGTAGTGTATTTGTGTCAGTGTGTGTATGGGGAAGGCCGAAGGGTATGGGGAAGTTGCAGATCAAGTTGAACCATAAATGTTACGTTATGTCCGGGACTGTCTTGCAGAACTATATTGTGCCAGTTACACATATTCGTTCATGAAGCCTATTGTTGTGTAGTGTTGGTGGCGGAAAAATCGTTCCTTATTTTCGTTGAGGTGTATATACCTTTCCGTATATTTCATCGTGGTAAATTAGAGTTCTGAACGCTACACCCGTATATATAGCTGATGCCTTGCATGCATCACCAGGCCTCACGATAACAGTGATGCCTATATATTCTGTAACAAGTGAAATTGTTCGGGGTAAAATGTGTTAAAAATTATTTAAGTCGTCCACTTTTGTAAATATATATTTATACTGTATCTTTGTGCAATGCATTAGTGTTAATTTTAAGTATGTGAACCCTCAAGAAAATTGCGTCATACTGTTGCTATACCCTTGATATATACTCTGTCTGTCTGTCTGTCTGTCTGTCTGTCTATCTGTCTGTCTGTCTGTCTGTCTAAGAGCTGTGCGTTATACGTAATATAACCTGCTGTGTTTCATGCCTGTGTTTTCACGAGAAGAAAGTTCTGTACAAAGTAAAGAGAAACTCAGTTGACAGAGTCGTATCTAGCCAGTTAACCGCTAAAGATCCAAAACATCACCAACAGAATTTTCACTGTGGAATTCACTCTAAGGCGACATGAGGATAACTTCCTGTCGTAATCACTATATCACTATAGTGTAATCACTATAGTATAATCACTATGGCGACAGCAGGATATATTAAACTTCCTGTCATAATCACTATGTAATCACTATTGTGTAATCACTATAGTGTAATCACTATGGCGACAGCAGGATATATTACACTTCTTTTTTATAATCACTATGTAATCACTATTGTGTAATCACTATGTCATCACTACGGTATAATCACTATGGCGACAGCAGGATATATTAAACTTCCTGTCGTAATCACTATGAGCATATAGTGACGATAAACAATGTACATATCAGGACGAAAGTTACATAGACCTACATCTTCAAGGGGACACAAAACCCAATTAGTACCATCATCTTAAATATGGTACAGATCTTAACTTGAAGAAAACCGTTACTCTCCGACACAGCTAAGAAGAATCCTGATATACGTTTGAGAGATATCCTTGTTTTAAAAGCTCGTGTGTAACAGTTGTCGTTTTGTAAATCAATGGTATACTAGCGCCACTACGATCTGAAACTTTTTACTTTGTCTATGTTTCTTTTGTTTCATATTTTCAAAGTAGATAAGTTAACATGCATGCAGTATTAAACCTGAAACCAGTGGCATCGTTAGGTCATGTTAACAGCTTCACTATGTTAAAATTTGGCAGTTTCAAAAGTCATCTCCATAAGAGAAAAGAAACATTGCAAGCCATAGGGGAAAAAATGTTAGCATAAATCGAAAGCAAAATGTGGCGCGAAAATGTCATATCATTAGACTTGATCAAGTCGTCTGCCAGGAAGGATAATAGGACAGTTTTTTTTTTAACACGTATAGATAAACTTACACAGCTCCAAAAATAGACTGGCATGAAGCTGTGACGTGCACGTTTGCGTGTTTGCATGTAATGGTGCTGTAACATGCGGGTGCCGTCAAGGAACAGATTATGTGGATCTGAAGATAAAATGACATCAAAAGTTACATTTTATCCTGCAAGAATTTTGTTTCTTCTTTGACTTACATGTACAGCTCCAAAATAGACTGGCATGAAGCTGTGTGGAGCCTACACGCTTGCGTGTTTGAAGGTAACGGTGTTGTAAACATGCGAGTGTCGTCAAAGAGCAAATAATGTGGATCTGAAGATAAAATGAAATCAAAAGTTACACTCTTTTCGCTTGTATTTTGTTTATACCCTTTAACTTATACAGCTCCAAAATAGACTGGCATGAAGCTGTGCGAAGCCAATACGTTTGCGTGTTTGAAGGTAATGGAGTTGTAAACATGCGGGTGTCGTCAAGGAACAGATTATGTGGATCTGTAGATAAAATGAAATCAAAAGTTAAGTTTATTTCTGCTTGAAATGAAATAAACATATTAGAAGTTGCACCAGTAAGTTCTTCGAAATAGACAAAGAATAACCTTTTTGAGTGCTGCATGCATGCAGGTATAAAGTCATCATTGGAAATAACCCGTTTTATAGCTACTATCGTCAGTATGTTGATAAAGGGACTGTCTTCATATTGAAAGATTAGGCCTATCCATGCTTTGCTGGTGATATAACGTTCTACACTACTTGGAAGAGTTTCTCTTTCCGTATCACTTGCATGAAGTTGAACGTTCCCGCGAAATCTAGGGTCGTATATGCCAATTGCCTTTTTATGCGGTGAAATACAATACATAATATCAGTTGCATTGGTAAACTGATCAATATACAGGTATAGAATAACCATAACATAAGGAAGATATGGGCTAGGGTTACTGTCCTCACTGAAAATCGACACCCAGATGACATGGAAGGGGGTTCAATAGGGCAGGAGGGGAGTGATAAAAATAGGAGAGGCACTGGAGCCTATGACTTTGATTGAGGGCCAAACCAAAAGGTTACTGCAAACCTTTCCAATGGGTCTTTTTTGGTTTCGATGATAAGCGTAACCTTTGTAGTCTTACAGGCGGATGAGTAGGTGTATATGTGTATTTGTGTGAGTGTGTGACGCCTTACTTGTATAAACATGATATCTCAAGAAAGGAAGCTTGGAACAATCTCATATTTGGTGTGTAGACACCAGGGGTCAAATTTGTGGAAACCTTTTAAAAAAAATAATATACCGTATCTCCCACCGACCAGCCTATTAGGTAACGTGTGCGCTTCGCCTCATAAGAATACTAGGAGAGGCTGTTGGCAATTGGAAATTAGCGGGCATGCGTATAGATAAGAATCAGAATTCTCGACAAAATCTCCATTGACTTAAGTGTGTCGGTAACTTTTGGAGTTGCCATATACTACCGGTATATGCCTGTGCACAAAGGTGTGTTATGAACGTTGTACTGTTGGTTCTTTCAACGATGCTATTGGAATAGACCATATCATTGTGAATCATCAGTATTATATCTCTGCTTCAGTTGTTGAAGTTTTTTCGTCGTATTTTGCAATTTTAGAGATTTAGTGCCAAATATGGATGTAGTAACGATGGGGAAATGACCAGAAGCCGTTTACGAAATTTATCTGTCGCCTAGTTAGATGTTTCAGAGGCAAACCAGACGCAAACTATTGGGGACCAGGGGATAAAAGTTGCACGGCGCCTGTTTTATGTACGGCTTGTAGGTGTACCACATGGAATAGAAGAAGCCTGTTCTCTTTGGTAGAGAGATCAATCGGTATGCTGAATACAAGAAAAGGTTGACGTTCACGTTTTAAATAACAAAAGGACAATTGTTTTGGCCAAACGGGACTACATAGTATTTATGAACAGCGGCACTTCTTTGGTTTTCCACTAAACTGAGGATGGGGCCGGATGAGGAGTTCTGCCAGTGGCCCCTGGCTGCATCCCAATGTGCTTATAGTGTAACCTGTCTGAAAATTGTCATTCAGGACACTATAGACATGGCTTGCTTGTGACCTAAGTTTCCCCAATTCATGTCATTTCATTTAGACGCTGGGTGTTTTCCGCGAATACTATGGTGATTTGCTTATGGCCTCCTTACAGTAACACCTCTCGTTGCAGAGCCTTGGTCTCCGTGGTATAGTGCCCAACATGGTGCCCTCTGTATATACGTATGCCTCGCCTGGGAACTCTCTGCTCGGACACCAACAGAGGAAACTACGATATACAGAATAACGTACATGGTTTATACTGGAGTTTGCATGGTACTGGCTTGGTGATATGGGTATCAAAATTATCATACTGGATTTCCCAAGTAGGCCTAACATCGTAATTAAAATATGTGGTCTTCTTTGTGGTTGAAACGTCCCTCGAAACAGAGCTATAGACACAGGGGCGGCGATCTGTTTCAAATATTGGGGGGGGGGGGGACATTTGCTTGGATGCAGGCGAATTACTATCAAAGCGGAGCGCCACCATTGGTTGGCGCGCAGCGTACAAGAAAATTTCTGGTTTTGATAGCCCCCCAGATGACCGGAAATGGCACTTATCGGGCTTGAAACTGACCAACCAGATGTACACTTTGCCTGAGAACCAAGTATTTCCTAATAGTTTTTTTCTTTTTCATTCATAACCTTTTTTTCAAGTTTGTCACCAGTTACACATCATGTTCGACCTCATTGCATCTCCTGTGGATCATTGCTTTTGTAGGTAATTCTACGTAACGCCCCACAATACCCATCAGCCCCACTTTTCAAGGTTTTAAGCCCATTATTTGTTCAGAATTTGAATAATAAATTCACTTCAAAACATACCCATAATGTTGTACAAAATTTCATCTATGGACAACCAATATAGAAAACCCCCCCTCAACCACCAACAGACCGGTCAAAATTGCACGAGTAGAGGGAAGTATGATGAAGAATGTTGGTCAAGGAATTTTCGAAAATTCAGACACAGTTAAATTATTGGTATACAAATATTAAAACCTCTTATAACGGCTAATATAAAACTTCGATATCATAAAAAATACCCAAAAAATATGTTCGAGGGGGAGGGCGGTCTCCACCCTTCATCCCCCCCTCCCTTGGCTACGCACCTGCGGTTAGAAATCTTGTAGGAAACAGGCCAAATGGAAACCCGGTGAACCCATATCGATGTGGATCATGTACGTACTTACACAAGATGCAAACCAAATTTCATTACGGATGCGGTCCGTCTAGCTATTCATTTCGAAAAAAAAAGTAAAAACTACTTTCGGTCATATATAGTAACAAATTGTGACACGGTTAGACAGGCACCTTGCGAGGAATTTGCCAAGGGAGGGGCAAAGCTTGTACCCAGACTTTCTAAGCGTAGCGCCCCCATTAGTTGGCGTGAAGCGCGAAAGAAAATTTTGGCCGAAAATGACTCCCAGATCGCTGGAAATGGCACTTCCCAGGCCTTGTAAGTTGCATCTAAGCATTTTCTTTTTTGAAATTACTAGCGATGCCATAAAAAAATACAAAACATATGCTTAAAAAAAATATGCCACCAAATATTGGGGGGGGGGATATTAGATACTATATCCCCCACCTAAAATATTGGGGGGGGGACATGTCCCCCCGTCCCCCCATGATCGCCGCCCATGTATAGACATATACGGCTATACTGCATTACAGAGCCAACATACAGATTTGTGTCGATAACAGAGCCGTATATACGACTCTGGTCGATAATAGAGTTCCTAGGAACACTATAGTCGATAAATTCTAAGGGCGCCCTCTATTTATAAAATATTGCCTTTTCATATGTTGACATAATGTAGATAGCTTTGTAACTTGTTCCGTCCGGGTATTGCTTTGTGTGGGGTTTAAAAACGGTGAGGTTGAAAAAACGGAGGGAAGGGGGAGGGGAGGATACACCCGGAGTGATGGTCAAATTCTTCCCAGGCTGAATGCAAGGCAGCTGAATGCCATTCCCCCCCCCCTCCCGACTGACATTCGGAGGGGGATAGATGGTCCCGGCCCCCTTTTTGCACGCCACTGACCTATGTTCAATCTACAACAAGTATTTTACTACCACCCTCAACTTTTTTTCTTTGTCGTCAGCAGTTTATTGTCTAAAGGGAATGTTATATTAACACTCCCCGATGACTGAGAATGGTTTGCAGGATACGAACATCCCGAAAACTACAATTGAAAGCTTTCAGCAATTTTAGCAATCTAAAATTGATAGCTCTTGGCGCACTGATTACCTTCAAACTATACTGTACTTCAGTTCAAACTAGACTGAACGCTAATAATCTTACTAGAGGTCTTCAGTATATCGTTTTCCCTTTTTGTGGCGAAAATGATCATATTTCGTACATTATCCACTGATCTCTACCACATTCTACATATTTGTATACATTTATGTGATCTCCATGCATGGATTGGAAGCGCCTACGTATCTGATATACCACTGATGTGCGGAGATATCAGTTTGTTTTCCTCTGTGGTCTGAGGTTGTGACCTGGCCTATTCCTACTTCATTACACAGTGGCGGATGTGGAATGAAGATCCTCCGGATACAACATAGGTTTGAAGCTAGCAGCCATTAAGAGCAGACCATAACAGCCGCTATTAGTGTATACCTTAGAGCGTTGCGAACGGTTGGATACTGTGGTTATGTACGCATAAACGAAAGACACCAACTGGATTACAGGTCCCTAGCAGCCATTAGCAGCAGTCAATAGGAGCAGACAATAAGAAGGATCCACAGTTTATTGTCTTATTTAAACGTTCATAATTTGAGTTATGTAGAGGATACAGAGTCCAAAACAGTAACAGTGTAGAGCTAAGACATACCACTTTCATCAGGTATAGATTTAGCTTTGGTAAACAAATCAATTTTAGACCAACTTAACCTCCAATAATTGACCGATAAATTTACATGCAGTTATGCTCATAAAAATACTGAAAATATGATACCTTTATGAAAAAGGTAATTTGAGAGCCGATAATACAATCATAGCAAAGTCGAAATCTGTTTCTTCCTGGTGGCATAAGTCAATTATCAGTGTCAAAGCTAGACTTAGCAAGAAATGACCATAAACAATGTGATCCCATCTGATTAGCATTGATAAATCACAAGTTAATTTGTGAACTACCAACAAGGGAATTTTACTATCGGTAACAAAACTTATTTCTTGACCAAAAATGACCGTAAAAATTTTAGCGCTATTCAAATTCGAAAACTCCCTAAATTAGAGCAAAATCCCTAACACATATTCAACCCCTTTTAAATGTTTTAATAATTTGAGTTATGGTGACATTTGAGGGTCGGACGAAGTACCAGAAGAAAGATGAGACCCTCCTCTTTTACATGGTATAGGTCACTATTGGCAACAAAATTAACCATAAAATGTTACCTCTATATCAAATCCGAAAACATCTTAAATTGGATATAAAAAACCTCAAAGATATGTATTGTTATTTTCAAAATTAAATAAGTCAAGT
The DNA here is from genome assembly GCF_037975245.1 of Apostichopus japonicus. Lineage (NCBI taxonomy): Eukaryota > Metazoa > Echinodermata > Holothuroidea > Aspidochirotida > Stichopodidae > Apostichopus > Apostichopus japonicus. Next base: position 10,385,672 of record NC_092569.1, on the reverse strand, counting down.
TATGAAGAGATTTTAGAGGCAGAATATTATCAGGAGAAAGACAAGACTCTCCTCTTTTACATGGCATGAGATTACTATTCCGGCCTCTCAAATACCTCCATAACTGAAATTATTAAAAATTAAAAAAAATAATGCACATTTTTGAGGACTTTTGCTCGAATTTAGGATGTTACATTCTTCTGGTACTACTCCGGTCTCTCAAATCCCTCCATATTCGGGTTATTCAATTTAAAAAAGAAAAAAACATAGAAGCAACACCTGCTTGCTTGATAAGTTGCCCATTTGCCCATGTGGCTTCCCGTGATGTACACCGTTGGCGTGCTATAGTGTCCTTTTCGTTATTATCTGCTGCTAGTGGCTGCTATTGTTCCATGCCACTATTGGTTGCTAGTTTCCGACAGGCGAATGCTATTGTGTGTAACACCATGTATCGTTAGTCTAGCGAGATGTCCTGCTGGGAAAGACATGCCACGATTTTGTTCTTGAAGCTATATATGTTGTGATGAAAGCTGTAACGAGTGGGTTTTGTGATCGAAGTTCCCGAGGTTGCTTTTGAACTAATTCAGTCCTTGGTGAAGCCTCACTGTCTAACACTTAAGTTAGGCTAAGGTCTAGTCTCGGACAGAGCCTAGTCTAGTAATAGTCTAACACTACAGCCAGATACACATCTTCGTAAGTTGTTCAGCTTGTTTACTAAAGTTAGGCCTATCAATCTCGGCAGGAGATTTGCTATAGGCCTACAACAACGTAGCCTATGGCATGGAAATCTGCATACATTGTATTAATAAGTACTATATATTTCCCTATTTAGGCTAATGTAGTAGTGTTTGATAAGTACAGTATAGTCAGTATTGCGAAGTTCGCCATACTGCGAAGTTCGGGCACCCTAAGAAATACACGATTTTCACCATGAAAACCTAGCCTACAGGAAGAGCCAAATTTCACCAAAAAGTACGAAGCTACAGTTATTTTCTCTCCAAAATGACCCGTGTGCAAGAAATTACTTACATATTTGTCAATAAAATGACGAAGATCTATGAAGTCTGTTATAATTACTGAAAAAGCAACTGCGCCCCAATTTTATCACCATCGCCACACTGTGGGTTGCGCGGCCGAACTTCGCAATACTCTAGCAAGAAATACCAGTTCCACAATCACGAAGAATCTTCTTGGAAAACAACGTGAAAACAGTTTGCAGGAAAGAAAGTTTGGCCGTGTATCGTACTATGACAAAATTCTCCCACCATATGAAGTATATTTTCAAATGATTTATACCAGAAGATTTAGTTTTGGGGTGTTTTAAGTCTTAAGTGGCCGAACTTCGAAGTCACCATCCTACTAGGCCTGGGCCTATATACTTGGCTAGACTGACTTCGCACATGCGTCAAAGTTTACCGTATAAATCTGCTAAATGGGTGAAATAATCCACAAAAATTTCTCAATATGAAATTTATGTTTCTTAGTTTCAATGTGGAAATTTTATCCATTTTTGTTTGTAGATTAAGATTGCTATTGAAAAAGTACAGTATTTTCAATTTTCCAAATGATCACAGCAATTAATTTACCATCAGTGCAGCTACATATACATGTAAACACAGAATGCATTTTAAGGGGATACACAGTGGCTGAGGTAGGGGTATTGGTCAGGGGGGGGCGAGAATAGTCTGTAGGGGCGCTTTCGACACTATATAAGCGGAGCGCCACTACAGGTTGGCACGGAGCGGAGAGAATTTTTTGAGTAAAGATACTCCCTAGATCGCCGGAAATGACAAATAGCCTAGGTGTCATCGCCATTTTGTCAGAAAATTACACCAACAAAATGTGACAAATGTCAATAGGTATTTGAGAGCGCAATAAAAAAGTAAATAATCGTGAATAAGTAAAAAGTGGTAAAAAGCTGATAAGGGCGCCAGCAGTCCATTTGAGTCCGTCAGGGGGGGGGCATCCGCCCCCTCTGACTGTATGGACGCTCCGCTACTGGCGATACACAACGTTACCGTACCTCTCCATACTTTCTAAGAAGGCCTGATAGCCCTAGGCTATACTATAGTATAACATAAACATATCCCAAGGCCTAAGTACTAAGAAGTGTCTGAACTTAGCTGGCCTTCAGTAACACTATAATTCCACCGGGTCCTCATGTTGTGAGAAAATCTAGATGTGAATTGAGGAGAAATATATTCACAGCACCTGTTGTAATACAGTTCATGAACAAGAATGTTGATACCATCTCCTGAAGGTTTGATCGAAGTATGATGAGAGGAGAACAAAGCTCATTAAATGTTTTAAGTTTTGGAGAAGATGCATTGAACTGTAAGTTAAATCCATGATTGTCACAGTTGAAGAGTGACTGAATACTAACTCTGAGTCCTTGGCAAGGGATATTGGAGTATAACACTTCAAACTCATCCCCAAATGATCCATTGCTCAAAGGAAACAAGAATTAAGAAAAGTAAAGTAAAGTTCATCATTTTGTAAAAAAGGAGGCCTACAGGATTAATGTGCCAAATATGTATGCATATTGTACAGGTCTCTTATCAGACTTTTGTAATGTGAGTACTGTAGAACGGTATGAATACAGTTAATACTTTTAGCAAACTTCCTAGAGACATGTCAGAGTATGAGCGTACCCTAGAAGCAAAAGTATGAGTACTTTATCTTATACTGCCCAGAGTATGAGTACATATCCATGAGGGTGAGTATAAGTACTTACAGGTACCGCAATGAGGAGTGATTCGAATCACCCTGGTAATGGTTATTTTAAGTTTTTACCTTGAAATTGCCATCTCCGTACTTTTAGGGGAAGTAAGCATATAAGGGATAATGTTTATCCTATCTGCTGTGAAATTATGTAGTTTGTCATTACAGGTATCTGTATTTCCTTTTAGTTTTTTATTGTTCCTATTTTTAGTTTTGTACAATTTTGACACTTTTCTGCCTTTTCCTACATATTTTTATCACTTTTTAGATTACTTATAATTTTTTTGGCATATTATTTATAAATTTCTTACTCATATTTGGTACGAAGCAGGAGGAATGTTATGATTTTCAATGTGTAATATTTTTATACATTGGCTGAATAAATAAATAAATGATTAAATGATATGGCAGAATGTGAGTAAATACATGAATATGGACTCATTTAAAATTTAATCTAAAATACTTAGTTCCATGAAATTGACTACTTTCTTTGTGAAGGGAAAACCTCATTAGGTATTATCACACCAGTTCACATATCATTATAAAATATTCCAAGGTACCCTGTAGTTTTGTGCGATAAATTTTCTGTTAAACATTTTGCCCAAAAAACAACCTACCAACAGAAATGCTTTTTTTTTATTTGCCAGAAGCCCTATGTAGTTCCATTTCAGTGATAGTAAAGAAAAAATAAATATTTTTAATATATTTTTATGATGCTGAATGCCTCCTTCATATGCTATAACTACTGTACATTGGTATTTGACTGGTTTGCTCACCATTATGTCTGTATTTAACACAGGTCTGTGAGACAGCTCTTTGATTTCACAAATGACTAAGTTCTGTACATATAAATGTGAACCAACTTTCTTCCTAAATTCATGATATTTTGGAAATTGGAGCTTTGGGGGTTTCTTGAAAGAGGAAATTATTTGCAGCGTCGTAAATGCCATCATAATTACGGCCAAACTAATACCTATCTGAACATTCTTTTGAGCTCTAATATCATGTATTAAATAATCACACAATCGTTAACCAAAAATCTATTTTTGCCAAAGTTTTGGCCCATCTGAAGCGAACTAGGAAACAAAATATGCGAATGTTAGTCTAAAATAACAAAGCAATGATTCTTTTTCAAAGTATGCATACACAAGCGAACGCCTTGAACTCAACACATAATGTTGGGAAATCATGTGGTTCCTAGTTCCTACGCAGGGAACTGTTTGGCTGAATCAGTCATGGCTTTGGGAGTATATACTGTACCAATAATTCAATTATTTAATGTATCCTTCGAAAAGACTTGCTCTGAGCGACAAGAGAGATGAAGTCCAGTCGGACTGACAGAACATAATAGTGCTACTGTAGGCATGTTAGTGATTGTGTGAAGTATGCAGCCTAATGTACAGTTATGAATTGAAAGGTCACTACATCTGCACAGCCGGCTCATGCTTCCGATCAATTTTATGGGTAAAACAAATGGAACTCGACAGGCAATATGTTGGTCTGAATTTGTCTTTAATTTTTCTATCTCTGAGAGTGAAACAAAACTTTGGCAATAAATGTATGTATCACAATGATTCTGTAATGATTTAGTACTCAATTCAGTAAGAAAAGGATAGTGGTAGAAAGCAAAAATCAGATTTTAGTATTGTGTACAACTGGTTGCATGTTACTCTGTTACATCTAGCCTTCATTTCTTATTGCTCTGTACTGCTACTGTTTAGACTGCCAACCATCAGCAATATAAAATATAATCTAAAATGCTGCCCTCTTTTACAAAGAACTAAAGCCTTTTCATGTCCTGCATCTGTGACAGTGAGGTGAATATATTGATCTGCTTGCAGTACTCATAGTGTATTGAAATTTTATTGTTTCCTAACATGATAAGCAACAATTTTTAACATGGAAATTAAGATAAAAGCAGTGTCCATACAGGAGCAGATTCAGTTATCTTTCCTGGAATCTAGTGCAGATTTTGAATCACAGTGTCTAAGTTTCCACATATAGTATGTACACCGACCAGTCCACAAGAGATGACTCATATATATCGAGAAAAGAATGTTTTAGACCTTTGAGGCACTTGTATGGGGTTGAAATGTGAAAAATTTAACATTTTGTTCTTAATATATATATATATATATATATATATATATACATACATCTTTTTTTGGTCGTCAGAAAGTGATATGTCTGATGAGTCCTAATTTTTGATCCACATATTTTGAGTCTTGATAATAAGGGAACACGAATGAGAGTTTTAATGTCATGTGGTCTGATAGGTTCTGTGACATTAGGAGACTGAACTGAGGAGTGCACTGTGTTACATAGTACAGTAGTTACCTAACAGTATGAGATGGGACGCCATTTGTGTTGTTTATTTGATGTAAAAGAATGTCTTGTCTTTGAGCAATATGTACAGTACAGTGTTTTTTTTGGGGGGTGGGAGGGTGTAGTGGGGAAAGGGGTCTGGGCTATTAAAGGGAGTGAGGTGAGAGGGGGATGGCAGGTCTGTATCTTGATTAAAGGAGAATCAAAGACCAATCATCATCATCTTATTTTGTTTTACTTGAATTTTATAGACAATTCATATAATTTCAAATTGTACTTTCTGAGCTGCTGAACCACGTTGGGTAAAATGAAATGAAACATTGACTTGCTGTGGAATCAACCTTCACCTGATAATCAAAAGGAATTGAATGATTTTGATGGAGGTGCACAAATGCAGAAGACCCTGCATTTAACAGTACTGTACATACAGTATTTAAGCCAAGAGAACTTTTAAAGATGCAGGTGCTGTTTGCTGTGTAATGATTCTGTCAAGCAAATTCACTTGGTCACAAGGTATGCCTAAAAGATTGAAAGTTTGATTGTATCAATGTCACAGCATTTAGCAATTCCAAATCTTGAGGAAATGATGTTACATTGCTTTTCCAGGCTAACAAAAGCTCTACCCATGTCTACACAAATATGTGAGTTCTCTACTGGTCAGAACTGTATCCATATACTGTATATGGTACATTATACTTTTACATTTACTGTAACACATTGATTAATCTGGTGGGAACTGGAGTAAATGTGTTAAAAGTCCTGAGTTAAAATGAGGAAATTTCCATGATTATCCAGTTTCCAGTGAAAAACATCCCATAGTTTACATATAATTTACATTTGGTCATATGTGAGCAATTACAATCTCCAGGCTCTTTGAACGTCTAAACTTGGGAATGTGGGTTGATGAACGTATAGTGTTGTACTGTGCATAAAACCTAAGTATATCTGTTTTAATGTTGCTTCCCAACTATGACTAATGTGTGTGATGTACCTAGGCAGCTTTGTGCCCCTCAATTGCCTCTAGATATATCCATCAATGCTGTTTAATTTATGCATTTATGCTACTGTTGCCTACTAACATGTAACTGTATGCCCCAGTAGGTGACCTTCTTCGCACAGTACACCCTCTCTAGGCTCCTTCATTAACCTAATGTTACCATATGTAGTGACATGTAGATGGCCAATCAGAGATTCAGAGTGTGACTTCATCTAGCCACCCAGTTGGACACAAACACACATTTTCTTTACTAGGAACCACATTTTGATGGGTAAAACTTGTCCCCCCCCTCCACCTCCTTTTTTTTTATCAGGGATTATCTCAAAAGATTTGATAAAACACTAATTTAAAAACTGCATTTGAACATTCTTTTATTAAGAGTGGCTTTAACAAAAATTCTTTCAAGTTTGTTATCGTTTATTCCTCTTTAAAATTGACCAATTTATCTTCTGTGCATATTTAATTTAAATTTGATGAATGTATCAATTTTGTGTAATTCATTTCACTCCTCTGTTATACATATGGTGTCCTCAATAGATGCACCAACAATACAAATGCATTAATATACTAACCCATCTCTGTTTTTCCGCCCTGGCCTCGAAAATAGAAAATTCTAAGCTATTCTTATACCGTCTAAGTCTGTTTTTCATAAAGTTACCAGATTTAACTTTAGGACGTATTGCCCAAGATGTTAAAATGCAGCTGGTTATGTTGGTGTTAACACTATTATGCCCCCCCACCCTCTCTTTTCTTTTCCCTTCAAGGAAGTCTGCCTTGAAGCTAGTCTTGTTCAAACCCTGGCATTCTGCTGTTACTTTGCCCATTACAATTAATATGAGGGCGCCCTTGCATCCTGTTTCGAAAATCTGTCAAAAACGTTTCAAGGCTAATCCCCCTGACAGGCTGATTTGTGGAAGGGCACCCTCAGAAGTGTTATAATTTGACGTTATTTATATAAAAAGAATAAATGTCTTGACCAAGACTACCTTGAAGCAAACGACATGTCAAGAGTTTGACTCATTAATGTCACGACAAATCGTTCAAAGCCTATCAATCAGTTGTTAATGTCGTAATCTGCTTTTAGCCTCAAGCGGCTGAAGTCTGTACATATCCCTTTCATGGCCCTGCCTGTACAATACATCACAAGCTGACTGTCACTTCCTGGGTAGATAGGTAGGTCAGACTTACACTCTGGTATTTACCTAAGTTTGTGGAATAATTAATATAAGTATACTGTACATAGCAGTGCATGAGTTTAATTTTTGAATTGTGAGTGAATTTGGTGGCATGTGTAATATACAGTAGATGAAAATTGAACGTTTAGTGATGACACACGTGTTGCATTAAATAAAACTTCCCTAAGTCTTCTCCAAGTTCTCTGTATATTATATGTTTGTGTGTGTGTTTGTACATGGGTTTGTATGTGTGTCAATATGGTTTATCACAGGTCTATCTAACTGCAATCTCATGATGAAGAGCTACAATATATATACACTGAATGCTTGACGTGCATCACTTTGAATTTGTCAACGTTTCCAAACCGTACAGTTTATATGGCAACAACTGAAAATAAGATTGCAATTTCAAATAAAAAAAAAATCGTAGTAAGACACCTCAGACTACTGTTTTTCCAACAGGAAAAAGGTTAATGAGCCAGTATAAATGAGTGAATCTATTTAATGCTTAAGATTTCTTTGTATAGACTCATATACTTTAATAATCGATTATGTACATGTATGAAAAAGAAACTTGGAAATTCTATGAACTTTCAATTTGAGTAGTACTGCAGTATTTGAAATGAAAGTTGACTGAGTCACTGCTCCAGGTTGTTTGTATAGATGTAAGCCTGTCTGTTACTACTGAGTATGTACATCTAACTACTGTAACTTATCACAGGATAATACTGTAGGATTGAACAAATTATTCAAACTACTGTAACTTATCACAGGATAATACTGTAGGTTTGAACAATTCATTCAAACAACTGTAACTTATCACAGGATAATACTGTAGGCCTGAACAATGTATTCAAATTACTGTAACTTATCACAGGATAATACTGTAGGTTTGAACAATTTATTCAAACAACTGTATCTTATCACAGGATAATACTGTAGGTCTGAACAATTTATTCAAACTACTGTAACTTATCACAGGATAATACTGTAGGATTGAACAATGTATTCAAACTACTGTAACTTATCACATAATACTGTAGGATTGAACAAATTATTCAAACTACTGTAACTTGTCACTGGATAGTACTGTAGGATTGAACAATTAATTCAAACTACTGTAACTTATCACATAATACTGTACTGTAGGATTGAACAAATTATTCAAACTACTGTAACTTGTCACAGGATAATACTGTAGGTTTGAACAATTAATTCAAACTACTGTAACTTATCACAGGATAATACTGTAGGTTTGAACAATTAATTCAAACTACTGTAACTTATCACAGGATAATACTGTAGGTCTGAACAATGTATTCAAACTACTGTAACTTATCACAGGATAATACTGTAGGTCGAACAATGTATTCAAACTACTGTAACTTATCACAGGATAATACTGTAGGTCTGAACAATTTATTCAAACTACTGTAACTTATCACAGGATAATATTGTAGGTTTGAACAATTTATTCAAACAACTGTAACTTATCACAGGATAATACTGTAGGTTTGAACAATTAATTCAAACTACTGTAACTTGTCACAGGATAATACTGTAGGTCTGAACAATTTATTCAAACTACTGTAACTTATCACATAATACTGTAGGTTTGAACAATTAATTCAAACTACAGTAACTTGTCACAGGATAGTACTGTAGGATTGAACAATTTATTCAAATCAACGCAATACTTGACCTTATCCCATGTTGGAGGAATTTATTTAAGCTAAATTTAGCGATCGATCTTCAAAGTTTATCACTCAAAAAACAAAGATGTCACTTGAAAGTGACTTCATATACTTGTGAATTTGGTGCTCAATTTTCGGTAAATCAAGCGAGATGAAAACTTGCATTTTTTTTCAAACGTTTTGAAAGTGAAATGCACTCTGCTTTGAATGTATGCCATTTGATGTGACCTACTGTTAATTACCATATTTAGTCATGGAATGATGCAACATGTTAATGAAAGTACTGTAAAAATTCCCAACACTCACAAGGGAGGTACCCCATGTACGAATAATTAACGTGAAGGGATTTGATTAAAGAAGAAAAAACCTGTTTTTTTACATGATTTTGTATCAGTCCTACGTAGCCTTGAAAGGAATTCTATAATCAAGTTATGTGTCGAAATTCAGCTTTTCTCTCTTTGGGGTATTGCAATTGATGTACATGCCATGAAGTTAAGATGTCAATTTATTTCTCTTCTGAATTTTGCTGTAGTAGTAGTAGTAGCACGTAGGTCTAAAGAACTGAACACATGTCTCTCACTCTCTCTCCATGATGTTGTGGAAACTCTTGAGACTGCTCAGTTGGAGCATATATGGGGAGAACTTTTAACTTTCTTGCAACAATGATATCTTCAATGAAACCTGCAATTCCTGGTTGGATCATTGCTCACCAGTGTACTCACCTCAATGTTAAAGAACACCGTTGATGAGTCATGTTGTTGTTGGATTTTTCTGAAGGTTTATTTATATACTAAATAATATAAGAAGTGTCTGGGCGGCAACATGTAGAGAACAACAGAATCATTACTACTGTAGCTCCTCAAATCTTCTTTGGGTGATAAATTCCTACCTGGAGTGTGTCTCATTAGTCTTATCGCTGTCGTTGCAATCTTAATTTGAGGAGGACTTGGCAGGTCTGATAGAATTGTTGACCAAAATTATAAAAAAATGAAATGGTACTTGAATAACACAATGAGTATGGTGTGAACATCAGTAAGTATATTCAGAATGCATAACATTATTTCTAACACTTTCTACAACATTTTTTTGTATACATATTTTTCCACAATAAATATTTACATGATTCATGATTAAGACTGCATGACATTACTGTACCGAAGGTCTATCTTAGCCCCCCCCCCCACACTTTAAGGAAGTAGGGCATGAGGTTACGAGCCATTTGATCACAGAATGCACAAAACATCTTGTATTTTCTAGTTGGCTGTATCATGGACAAACTGTTGGTATACTTGATTGCAAACTGTACAGGTAAGTTACAGCAGTTAGCGTAGCACCCCCGTACGGACACTTGTTTCGTGCGCAAATTTAGTCCTTTTGGTGCCAGCTGCAGAAAGAATGTTAAGATGGAGAAAGTCTTAATGCAAATCTATTGTTATTCTCGCCTTAGAACACAATATGTCCCCCCCCCCTTGCCTCCACTACTTATAAAAAGATTTTCTTTTTGTCATATGTAAGTTGGTTTTAATCATGAGTAGGCTATAGTGATAATGTCATGCATATAGTTTACTCCACCTAATTTAAAAAAAAAAATGTTTTTTTTCCCCATCATATACAAGTTTGTTTATAATCTTGAGTAGGCTATAGTGATAATGTCAATATAAGTTTACTCGGGCATATTTACTCTCCCTTACAAAATATTTGATGGTTCAACATATATTACTTGGCAGTTCCACCCGACTTCATTGTGCTGCCAGCTAAGACAAACTTAAAAAGCCTCTTGAGGCTCACGTCTGGTACGATGCAGTCGACAAACAACTGTATTTCGATGTAATCAATACAACATTTTCTCAACCGCGGCGGCGAGCCTATGGTACCCAGTCTCTCTTAACAGTCTGTTTTATATATGATACGACTAGTAGCTCTTTCACTTTTTTCTTCTTCTGGAGACATATAATCAACTGAGTGCAAGTTCATACCAGAGCGAAGTACCGGCTTTGTTTCATTCCAGGTAAAAGAGTCTATTCGGCTCTCACATCCATCGCCCTGCAGTTGAAATCACAGCTCGAATTTAAATGAGCCAAATTGTCGGGTTTTTTCTCGTCGCATGTTGATGCCATCTCGGAGGAATTTTGACTTAATTTTAACCCAATCGCTGTCAATCTTCTTTAAGCGGGCTGCATCATCTACGGTGGCATGCAGCGAAGTTTTCTTTAGCCGTGTGTTCAGTGCATTAGCCGACGTCTACCGTAGAGGTGTAGTGTAATCGAGTGTTTCTCCAGAATTCCGCTGGTGTTTTGTCTTGGATGGGTGCTTTGCTTGATAAGTAACGCATTTTAGATTTTTTTTGTCATAATCAGTATAGGAGAGACGTAAAGGTGTTTATGACTGGTAAGTGTGTTGTTTATATGAAATGATATCATTTTGAGTGTACTGGTCAAAGTACAGAGACTTGAAAACAGATTTTCAGAAGGCATGAACATGCAGCCGATCTTATCTTGTGAAGTTGCATAATTATTGGCTAATTAGGTCATATTGCAACGTTGCTTTTTTCTTCAATGGAACAATGGAACAATGGGAGTTTTCTTGTCTTTAGCATTACATTGTACCGCAGGTGTGCACATGTGTACATAGGGATGAACTGTTTAACAAGGGAACTATTACGAGACTGCAAGAGCAGTTGTGTGTAGTGACTGAACATTGCAGTATGTATTGAATAGTGTACACCTGTATGTTGTTATAGTTGTAGCGAAACATGAAAATGCTTGAACTAGCATAATTTTTTATTGTTATTTTGAGTACACATTGTAATATGTACTCTATATGCATGAGTGCTTTTACTTGAAGTTGATGTGAAGTTTGCAGCTGTTGTTCCTTTCAATAGCACGCTAGATACAACTGTTTGTTAGATTCTGAAAGTTCTATAGCAAACCGTTATCAAAAGGTTGATCCCAAAACATTGTAAAGCATTTCCTTTGCAACCAAATCTAAATAGTGTACATAATAAGCCATTGTACTGGCCACCCTACTAAAATCGATCATCTGGGATTAATATCAATGTGCTGTTTGATGAAATGTATGGAACAAACTTCAGGTGATACCATATGTGTCTCACATACGAATTTTATATGCAATTACTCTTTATACAGTCAACTTCAGTTTGATTCAATGCAGAGCTGTGACCAATTTCGCAGTATCATCTCTTTAATGTGGACTAGCGGATAGAGAGCAAAATCTAGTTAACAATTGGGCTTCTCTCCACTGTAAGTATCTCCATGCTCAGTGAAATAAAGTTTGTTACATATCACTGCGGGATTGAAAGGAAGTCGATGATATGATTGACCCTAATGGGTTTTTTCCTGTTGCAGTTTTAATCTAGCTAATTCGCTGTATCCATTCCGTAGAATATTGTGGTGTTTCCGTTTATTCGGAGAACAGCAATCATCAGGTTGTCACCCATGTACAGTATGATACTACACAGGGCAAGAATCAGCAATCTGCCGGACTCTTCCTCTCTTTGTCTTCTCTGCGTTGGAAGTGTTTGCATTTCATGAAGAGCTCATTTGAAAGGACCAGGTGGTTTTGTTTCCAGCCTATTTGATCCTCTTTTGTGTTCTTTGGGTGTTAGTATATACGATGCTTCACCTTCATGCTACAGGACCATACTGTGCCAGTGTGCTCTATCGTCTGTGGCACAACCAAAACTCTTTCCTTCATAGATGTATACATCATCCATGTCCATCTGTGTAGATAGCCCCCTGTTGTAATCTGATTATGGTCACTTATTACACCAGATGCCTGGTTAAAAGGTAAGTTACAAACTGTATTATAATGGTTTCAGGTTAATTTTTGTGTACATACTGTAGATACAGTAGTTATGTACAATATTCAGCAGAATCAAAATTGACCATGTTTTTAATCCTGCACATTGACTACAGGTATGTCAGGTACAGTGACACCCAGGTTTGATTCATACCGAAGCGGTATCAGTGTAGTTATTCGATCTGTATTAGAAGTATACCCTTCATTGTCAGTCAGTGGGAGAGGGGGGTGGGAGTGGGGGGTGGGCGGGAAATGGTCAAGGGGAAGGATTTTACATTCAGTTGGGGGAAGAATTAGACCATTCCTTCTGGTAAACAAGATGTACAACCCTTTTCAACATTTAAAGATTAATTAGTTCAGCCTGGCATTTCATCCTAATTAAAGACCCAATTTACTGTCTAGTATATATTACTTAGAATGCACCATTTGGTTCAACCACCTCCCCCCCCCCCCAAGGGTTACCACCCTCCTTTATATAAGTCTTGGTTCGTCTCTGCTGTAATGGTTTATGCTCTTACCCTGTAAAATCAGTGGTGGGATTTAAAAATTGGCATCCTGCCTTAACTTGGAAATTGTATACATGACACTGAAGGCTACACTGTAGGTAAGATTGGATGGTCTAGTGCCATAATTACCATATAGTACTTTGTCTGCCAGTGACCACTATTTTACACAAATACCACTTTTCTTCTTCTTTATGTGATATTTTATGTGTAAAAGTAAGTTGGCCTGACGTTTCAATCCTAGCAGGATCTTCTTCACAGGCTAAAAATGCTAAAAAATCATTTTAGCCTTTGAAGAAGATCCTGCTAGGATCGAAACGTCAGGCCAACTTACTTTTACACATTCTCTTACACAGGCTCTCTAGTGGATAAGCATTTTGATATTTTATGTGCTAGAGACATATGCCTACTGTACTGTACTGTGTGTAATTTATCTACATTATATACTGCATACGTGGTTAAAAGTTAGAAATAAAAAAATAATTTCACCGTTTCCTTAAGTTCTTGCCTCTTCCCAGTGTTCTTATGGAATATTTTCCTTGTACCAAGCTCACATTACAGTATGCACAGTGTGCTGGATGTATTACTTAAACAGTACCTGATTAGTAAAGCACTAAACAGTTTGGTTTTCAGAAGTATACATATAACCCTACTATACTATAGAGGTACTGTAGGCCTATACTGAGCACAGATGTTCTTACACCCATTGAAAGGTGTGTTGCCATGGTCACACTCCTTATTTGCTTTGATGTTCAAAAGATTACAACAAGTACAGTATAAACTGAGATAATCATACTTGTAAGTGTATATTGTCTACAAACCTTCAGATACTTTGCCACACTATAAGTAATCCACAACGAAAATTTCCGGGGACCAAAGTTGCATCGTTACATTGAAATTTGGTCCTTGAAGATTCTGAAAAATATGTGTGTTTCAAATACTGCTTAAATCTGAATATAAGACAAAGACACGTGGATGATACTTGAAGAATAAAGTGTCAAAGGAGAAAAAATTATCATTGTGTAAATTGTGTAAATTGCATTGTAACATTTAGATGAACGTGTACAGTACTGTACAATATTATTCATTGGTGCATTCAAGAAATGAAACAAGATCTCTGAATAATTATACAAAGAATGGACTTTTTACACATTTATAAATAGTTGCTGAAAATTAAGGTAGAATGTTAACTGTTTGCTGGTCAGAAATAAAATCTACCTACAGTACAGGTGATATTTGAAGAACAAGAATCCTTAAGTTTAAACATTTTAAACAATATTCATGTTTGAAGCACGAGCCTAAAGGATGTCAACTGTTTGCTGTAGGAACCATGGACAAGCACTGAAATATAATCGGTATTGAGTGATACCCCGCCCTCAAACCCCACCCCACCCCCTTCCTGACCATTTCTTTATCCTCTAATGTGCTATCATTGTTATGATACTGACAGGTAATGGCCTGTAATTGTAGAAACTCTGGTTGGAAGTTGAACGTTCCATAAAAATATATTTATATACAAACTTGTACAGTACTGTAGATCTCTTACATTCAGTGATATTTCAATTTTCTTGTGACCTTCAAAAAAACGTTAAATCATATGATCCCTCATAAATATTAAACCAGTTATTGCGATCATTTGGAGTGAAGAAGAAGAAGAAGAAAAAAATAAAACATTTTAGAACCAACATAAGAAAGTAATTATCTTTCCAACGCGATAACATCAATTGATAACATTCTGGTGACTGGTATTGGCATGGGAATCATTTGGATGAAAAGTAGAAAATGAAACTGATGGATGATACACTATATTTCAGGGGTTTGAATGCAATAATAAATCTCTATACTTGCTATTGATGCATATAAATCATAAATTTTGAAAAATTTTGGTCTAGATTTATAAACTGCATAGATATTGGCGTGACTTTGAAATAATGAAACCCATAGCAGTTTTTTTCACACAGTACTGTAGCTCCTATGAAAATGTTTTGAGGAAATGTGATTGCAGAATGTATCAAATTGAGCTGTAATTGACCTTTCACTTTTACTCTAATTTCTAGGCATTACTCCATCAATGTTCTGCTGGCCAGGCTCTGCAAGTTTTCATCAGAAACAAAGATATAGCTTAAACATTAATATTTGACAAACACTTCAGAGATGATCTTTGTAGGTGGTTTCTCTCATCTCTTATTCTCTTTTTCAAAGGTTAAACGAGCTTGATACTTCAAAGCAGCTCTCTTCGTTTGCTGAGCAATTTCACACAACCGATTAAACATTTCTCAAATTGAGATTGCGTTGATGGAAATTATTGTATGACACCCCGCCCATCGCCCCTCCCCCCCTTACATTTTTGACACCATATGAAGGTCAATGAGATGATAATTACTAAATTTGAATGGATTGGATTCTCAACATTTTCTCATCCAAGGTATATTGTACAGATTTGTAAAGTATAGTGAAATTGTACAAGACATGCATCGTTATGGTATCCTAACTGCATCGGAAAATGATATAAATTAAAAGAGATAAAGAAACAAGGAAGCTGCTTTAAGATTGCTTTTACCCTTTGATTATATATATATATATACTAACACTATTCTTGTACCTAGAGCTGATTACACTATTCTTGTACCTAGAGCTGATTACACTATTCTTGTACCTAGAGCTGATTACACTATTCTTGTACCTAGAGCTGATTACACTATTCTTGTACCTAGAGCTGATTACACTATTCTTGTACCTAGAGCTGATTACACTATTCTTGTACCTAGAGCTGATTACACTATTCTTGTACCTAGAGCTGATTACACTATTCTTGTACCTAGAGCTGATTACACTATTCTTGTACCTAGAGCTGATTATATTCCAAAACTATTCTTGTACCTAGAGTTGTTTATATACTAACACTATTCTTGTACCTAGAGCTGATAATATACACTATTCTTGTAAATAGAGCTGATAATATACTATTCTTATACCTAGAGTTGATTATATACTAACACTATTCTTGTACCTAGAGCTGATTATATACTAACACTATTGTTGTAGGTCTAGAGCTGATGATATACACTATTCTTATACCTAGAGTTGATTATATACTAACACTATTCTTGTACCTAGAGCTGATTATATACTAACACTATTCTTGTAGGTCTAGAGCTGATGATATACACTATTCTTATACCTAGAGTTGATTATATACTAACACTATTCTTGTACCCAGAGCTGATAATAAAGCTGATTATATATACTAACACTATTCTTGTACCTCTAGAGAGCTGATTATATACAGTATACTAACACTATTCTTGTACCTAGAGCTGTTAGTTGTGTGCTTGTGTGCTTGTTTCTTTTTTTTTTTACTGAATAGACTATAGTTTTGCAATGTATTAATGGTACATGTGTGATACATCTATAAAGATCTCAAAACATAACTTTACTGTTCTTTTATAACCGACTGGTGCAGTAATTGGTGTATTTACTTTGCTCCTCTCCTACTTGTCTCCACACTACTTATGCACTTTCCTTATCTACCTAACCTACTATCTGGTAACATATTAGCACTGCGCCCTCAATCCTACTCAATCCTAACAGACTCCACCCACTGAATCCTCCTCCTTCCTCATTTGCCATTCAGGGAGTGACCGAACTATGGTTCTGCGGAGTTATTTTCAGGAAACATCGTGATGGTTTTAACGTGGGTGACCTTCGTTGGATCAGCAATCCCATATGAATTAGGTCTTCTTCACGATCTCGAAGCGCTAAATTAGTATCCTTTGATATTTCAATTTGTGGTGTCATTTGATATGCTACTTTACTGTCGGTTTAAATTAGTAGTCAGATATGAAAGAGAATTATTTATCAAAGTAAGAAGCGGTTGATGCTTTGATAGATCAATCCCGGTGGAATCCTCTTTCAAGGTAAACTTTGAAGAAGATCCTACTAGAATTGAAACATCAGCATTTAGATCTTCTATTCTAACATTGATGTATTAACCAACAACAGCTTTCTTCATAAATATAAAGCAGTTTGAGAACACTATTTGAATTCTCTGTACAGGGTGGTTGCAAGGTGTTGACTATACAGAATCAACAGTACATGTAGCACCGTGTAGTACATGCAGCACCAATAGCACCGTTTATCATGTGGTAGTTGACTAGTTATGCACATATATATATATATATATATATATATATATATACAGGTGACAGGTGACTACAGTGGAATTAGGACCTTAACAGGTTTCCAACATCTGAACATTCAATCAGTGTTCATAGCTTGTAGACTTAGTTAGGGTGTCTGAATATAAAGCAGGAGGCATGGGTTTAAATCCTATATATCTATATCTCTCTCTTAATATATAGACCTACTGGATATTACAAAACTCCCAGCACAACCACTTGCACCACTACAGACTAAATACCTCATTCACAGGTTGCTCCCTAGTGTAAAGATATATTATTTCCTGAATTATTCATGAGGTTTAATTTAACAAAAAAATGTATGCAACAGTGGTGACTTTCACTTTGTTTTCAGAAAAGGTGTTAACCTCTGTATACCTGAAAAATAAGGTTGTAAATAAGGTTAGTTAGTTTAGCATTGATTTGTAAAAAAAATCAGAGGAAATATCACTGTTTTTAAAACAATCTTGTACTTACTTAGATAATTGCATTATTCATGCCAATTATTGACAGCTCAATCAGAAATTTGAGTGATCTGTGACTGATGTGTTGCTACATATATAGTAAACTATATATTCTTTCTCTTAAAATTTATAAACGGTAAGTTGCGGTCACCTTCAGTGGTATGCGCAACAGGGGAGGGTCCATTGTCAGTTGGGCAAAAATGGTTCCTGAAGTTGGGGGGGCATTTCACTTTCAGCTCGGGAAGAAGAAGACCACTGCTAGGGGTGTAGACCACCCTTTCAACCACACATAAAAAAAATTAAAAAATGAAGAGAATATTTGAACAACATTGTGTTTAAAGCTAATTATAGACCTCATTTATAGTCTAAATATGCCTAAGAATGCACCATGTAACGTTTAAATATTTCTGGGGGAGGACCGTGAGATCCCCCCTACACGGGAGTCCGTTTCAACGTCCCCATGGCCATAATCCCTTCCTTTATTAAGTCCTTCTTTGACCTCCGGCCCTTGTAGTATGTAGTTTTTGCAAGTTTGCGCCATTTGAAATCTACTTCACACTAGTTCCTCGTGACTGATAATGCAAATGTGACTCCACTCTGCTTTTAATTTCCATGAGACATCATTACATAACAATGGTGGTGAAATTGGAATGAAAGTTAACTGTAATGCCTGTAATATTAGTTACCGGAAAATGTAGAATACACGAATTAAAATTCAACAAGTGAACCTTTTTCCCCCTGTTTCGCCTTTGAAAGTTCTGTACACATACGGTAGCCTTTGTTTCTTGTTCAAGAATGATATTAGTTACATAATCTCTGTCGTTTCATCATCACCCTCCTCCACCCTCCCCCCCCCCCCCTCTGTACTCATCTTACTTTTCTTCCCCCTTTTTGAGAGCCTTTTTTCTTCATCTCACACGACTTCACAGACACTTAAGTGCATGTGCACACCGCATCTCATATTCATGTAAAGTACAATTGGTTATAATATGTACTTGACATTTAAGATATGTAGTAGATGAACTTAACTATTTAGTGTATGATATTCTCATAGACTGATAGAGTTGTACTTGTGTGTAAACATCCATATCATCGTGCAAGCAACCCTTCCACCTGTCAAGATGTCAAACTGGTCACATTTTCCAGGTCTTTCCATCTCTTCTAACTTTTCCAAAAAAATGTATATATATTGGAAGGGATTCACACAGGTTTAAAATTCAGATGTATACCTAATGCAGCATATTTATTCAGATTTAGATCCTGCACGCTTCAAGGTCTTCCATGTGCGTAATTTTTTTTCGCTAAGGGGGACTTTATGCATATTCATATGATGCGAAATCGAAAGGTCTTAAAGGAAATACGGCTTTTAGAAGAAAAGTGCAGATGTTTGCATCTCACCTCACTTGTTAAGTGGAAGGGTTGCATAATTGGCCTGGAAATATATGTCAGAAGTTTCAAAAGATCGGAGAATATGTCATCTTCACCCCCAAATACTATTTACAAAGAAACAGGATTATATCAAGATGGCATTGTATTCTCTTTTATGTTGAAGTTTTTGTCTCTTTTAGTGTTTTGAATTTAAAACACCTCGGAGTTGAAAAAAATGAACACCTTTAACAAAAAGAGAAAAAAATGACTCTGTGTAGAGAAACGTTTAATGTCAAATATTGTAAAGAAAGTAGAATCGTCAAAGAATCTGTTGGTTAAGAAAGATCTTGTGTCTTCAAGCTACGAACAAAGCCAGCTCACTCAATCATGAGAATTAAATGTTCCACATTGTCACTTTCCAACCCGTGAACCCCTCAGATCTCAAAACTACCTGATGAGATTATAAGAGAGTGGAATGAGCTGAATTTGGTCCTTTGGAGACTGTTGATATACAGTCATACCCTTACATGACGAGACATATAATATCCAGTCGGACCTGTACAATATTTCAGAAGCCTGCATCTCGTCGTTGGGTATCAGACACAAAGATTGAAGCAGCTCAGCAGCTGTGGCTGCACACCTTGTGGATAAATTTTCTCACATATTGATTAACTTTTATGTTATTGGTTATAAATTCAGCCATGGTTATGATATGCAGCACTATACACATACTATTCATGAACTGATATATAATATTTCTATGAAAATTTCTTCAAATTTGGTAGCTGGCTGACTGCATACCAGCTGTGTACAGGACATCATAGTTGTCATTTTGTAATACTGTTAATGTTATTGAGTACCTGAAAGCACTGTTTCCCCCACCCCCCCATCCTATACCATGCCCCGGTTCTGTATTGCACTCTTCCTGTGTTAAAGAAGAGTTGCATTGTTTAACATGCTTGAATGTATAAGTGTCACAGATTCAAGGCATTATCAGTATTGCCCTCGAAGGGTTACATCATTGTTCTGGATTTCCCAGGACGTTTCCTCTTTTGCTCTTTCATATACTTTAAGAATCTGTTGGATTAACTGGATTTTGAAAGATATCTGGATTTTTAGGTACAGTTGGTCTGACAAATTTGTAATATTAAAGACAGTGTTAACAAACTTCCTTGAAGGTGAATTGGTCCTCTAGTTAACTTCAAATTTATTAACTAGTCCTAATTCAACTGATACTGCTAGATTGATCCTTTTTTTTAACATCAAGTTTGGTCCCATTTTCATGAAGGTACTATCCTTCAAATTCCATTCCCCCCCCCCATCAGAAAATCAAAGGGATAATCTCTCTAGTTAGGCTCCTTCCCCAGTCCATGACAGCTTTCTTCAGATAAAAATGCATATATCCCGCTACTGAGAGAGAGTATATTGGTCAAGTAATGTACACTCGTGTTCAGACATCACCAAAATGTACAACCACTTTAAAAGCATTTTTCCTCACTGAAATGTATTCCATTGAAAAATATGATTTTTTACTGAATTAATACTTTATTGTATTATTTTGAAATAAAACTTGATAAGTCAAGGTAATGACGTCTTTTAGGTTGCAAGTTTAGCATCAGTGGGAAGAGAAATGATACAAATTAAAAAAAAAAATCACCCCGAAACTGCTTAATTAGGAGTGTAGGAACTTTTGTGGGGGATTTGCAGGAGATTAAGTTTTAAGTCTGCAATAAATCAGGTTGGATCAAACTCTCGCTAAAATCTTTGTCGTAGCCTCGGTATTAAATATTCATGTTGAGATGCTGCTGGGTTTGGTTTTCCATTATTAGTATCCCCCTCCCCCCCACCCCCTAAGTCTGCAATAAATCAGGTTGGATCAAACTCTCGCTAAAATCTTTGTCGTAGCCTCGGTATTAAATATTCATGTTGAGATGCTGCTGGGTTTGGTTTTCCATTATTAGTATCCCCCTCCCCCCCACCCCCTAAGTCTGCAATAAATCAGGTTGGATCAAACTCTCGCTAAAATCTTTGTCGTAGCCTCGGTATTAAATATTCATGTTGAGATGCTGCTGGGTTTGGTTTTCCATTATTAGTATCCCCCTCCCCCCCACCCCCTAAGTCTGCAATAAATCAGGTTGGATCAAACTCTCGCTAAAATCTTTGTCGTGGCCTCAGTATTAAATATTCATTTTTAAGATGATTCTGGGTTTGGTTTTCCATTATAAGGATCCCCCCTCTCCCCCCCTTCAAGAAAAAATTGATGTCATCCATCATGAGACAGTATTCCAAACATCATTAATGATTCATCTGGTTTATTGTGAATGTTGTACATAATACTGCAGTTTAAAATTATGCAAAGTGTGAAACAATGTCATATTTATACGGTAATTTAATACAGAATCTCAGTAAAATCAGGAAACACTGAAGCACTCTGTTGTGATCAAAGAAAGGTCGGGTAGCATGTTGATTGGTTCTTGAAAATGTCCATATATAACTCAATATATGTGAAATTTGATCTATAAGTTGACTTTTTACTTGTTGCTTTATACAGTTGGACTGTTAGCGATGTAAGAAAGATATGTTGGTGGATCAGCTTTTTGCTTTCTCAGATTCTTCACACACTTCATGTAATACTAGTTTTAATAAACAATTGCAAAATTGTTGAAACATATTAATTTGTAAATAACAGATTGAAATGATAATCGTAAGCTCCAAGTCGGGGTAATTGTCCAGACATCATAAAATTTTGTGGAGTATACACACATGTGAACGAAAAAAGTGGATTAGATGTGAACTCTAGAAAGTACCTTTCCTGGAAATGAAGTAGATTTTAGTAAGTACTTTAACCAATCCAATCGTACGAACGAGGAGATGCGCTATAAAGAGCAGGTGTGAGCCAATAAACTGAGTAGAATTTTGCACTGTTGCTTGACATTTAATTGAAACATGATACAGAGATGTAACTCCAAGTATCATTATCAATGTAATATGAGCTTGCAAACTGTTTACGATGAGGAATAAACAGATTCGATGCCAAACAAAGCAGGTCGGTATTCGATGGTTTTGAAATGATCGCAGAGCGGCCGTATTATTAGAGACGGAATATCGTCATAAAGAACATGGAGATCTAGATATTAGGTTAAAACGGGAACATGTCAAGCTTGATTGCGAATGGATCAGCCATGTGCATCCATGTGTCTTGAGGAAGGAGATAAGTGTACATGACCAGTAGTTTGGTTAGATCTACAGTATGCCAGATGTACAGTATATATTGAGGCCCCAGCCCCAGAAAAGATTTAATCCTTCCTTGAGCCATTAACATATATGCCCTGACATGTACAGCAACTTTAATAGGATCAGCTCAGAGCATTCGGCTATTGTTACTTTGTATAGTTAATAAAGTGTGGTTTAATATTAACTTTAACCTCATGAAATGGGGTTTATTTAGGAAATGCTTGATGGATAGGCTTTATCAGTTGGCTTTGAAGCAAGGGTTCCTTTTTAATAATCCTACATGTGCTAGATGTAGGCTGATGATCTTGCTAGAATCGAGTGCTGTCATATGTAATGCTTACTACTACCTTGAGTTTTTACTTATTTCTCTGTACAGCTTGCACAGTGCTTGCTGCAGTGTAATGTATAAATGAAACTGGTTCTCCCAAGGAAAACATTCTTCATAGATTATATTTCATGATCTGATCAGTACCTTTACTCTAACCACACACCACAATTACATCATGAAAAACTGACAACAAATTGAAGAAGCAGCCCTTTTTTTTCTACTGTAGAATAGTCTATTGATTTGACCTAGGATTGGATTAGGTTACTAGTTTGTCTAAAGGGGAAGTGAAGAAAATGTAAAATACCAATACCTATGGTACATTCACATTATGGATGCATCCAATTGTGGAGTATAAACTTAGACATACATTTTAAAGAAATACAAAACATTATTTATCAATGTGCAACAATGACATCACACCTGTGTGCTCTAAGTTCACTTTTGGTACGAAAGGTGGCAACTTCAACTACTATCAATATCTCAAAAACGGTACATAGGAATTGAATGCAAATTTCACCAGAATGCTTAGATTATGTTCCTCTTTAACATGTATCCAAAGAGAAAGTTTGACCTGGAGTATTCTTTTATTAACCCATATATGCAAGTTTACTGCACATGTGTCTGTCTTGGTAGCTACCATATGAGAGAACTTAGCATATTTAATGGACTTTAGTGACTGATGTGATTGTACAGTGCTAAATGTGGGAAACTTCAATTCATCTGGCATGGATGTAGATTATGCAAATCTAGAATGGCATGAGAATCTCTCATTTTGTACTATTAGTTATTAGCTTCCTTTAAACCTAAAGTGGGTGAGTTTTGGTTGGAGAATGTGAAAGTAGAAAAATACTTTAAAGCCATCTTTATGATATATATTTGAATAGGAGTTGATGATCAGTGATTCTGAATAATTACTTCAAATCACGGCAATAAATAATGAAAGGAACTGCTTAAAAAAAACGTGTGAAGCCTGCAGACAATTAAAGACCATGTTGAAAAATCATATGTCGCACTCACACCGACATGTACAGTAAACTTTTTTTGTGACGATTGACATCAGTAGTATACAGGGAATAATTTTGTGATCAAAGTTTGTTATAGCAGTTTTCAAGTCTGTGAATTTGGTCTCTTATATTAAACATACTATTGTTCCTGTGTGTTTAAAAAAAAGAAAAAGCAAAGTGGTATACATTAACTTCTATGGCAATTTGACCATTTTGAAGAGCATTATGTGATGCGATGAAACTGGATAAATCAATACCTGGAATATATCATTAATCTTTTTCAGCATACTTTTCATTCGGACAGACATGATAACAACCCATTATTATGTTGGCCAATCACACAAAGGTAGCTGAACGTCTTTCATCACCAAAAATACACCCTAAACCATGAAAAAGTTGATGGAACACACCAATCACAAAGGTGACCAAACAGATCTTTTTAATAAGAAAAATGAGCAAACCCATCCACCCACCCACCCACTATCAAAGGATGCCAAACCAATCCATCCATTTGCCATAGTGTGTCACTTTATAATGAAGGTATATCACTTACAAAACTGTCAGCAACAAGTTTTATAAATTTGACTATACCTTGATGGAACTTGAAAGACACTAACACCTTATATAAAGATGTTTACTAAATAGGTTTCAGCAAAAAAAAAAAAAAAATCCTAATTCATATGAGATTTAAAATAATTTTAAAATCAATGGTGGAATGATTCACGGAAAATAAGAAATGTATTGTTCTGGGGGAGCTAAAGCTATATAACATTTTCCTATAGATGTATGCAGTGTGGTGTATACATACAAATATGATATATACCTGACCTCGATCCAAGACCAGCCATATTCTGCTGTGGTAATAATGAATAGCTTATAAATATACTGCTCTACTCTAGACTCTGTAGAAATTAAGTGAACAGTGACATTTACAACTCTCGAGATCCCTATGTTTCTTTTTCTTGTCGAAATAATATTGGCCTAAATCTACATACCCATGAGATGCATTCTTCATTGGAATGACAGGTTGGTTCTACTGTATGTTTGTTTCCTTGTTGCTAAATTACTTGATTGTACCACGGGTTAGTAGTGCTTGCTTTCCGCCTAAGGGCAACTTTAAGCACAAAGAGCCATGCTTCAATTTTTAAAGGTTTATCCTGTTTTTTTTTTTAGGCAATTCTTAGTTGCAGGATTAACTGTAACACCTTTAATTTACAGTGCCTCAGGGATCTGAATACATGGCCTACATACATAGGAACGGTAAGGCATGTTAACATCCACTTGACACAATTCTGTTCAAATTATGACAGACAAAACTAGGGAACTATCAAAACATGCAAACAAAGTCTGTACCCATGAGGGCTTTGAGGATCTCGAAGGAAAAATGCGTCCACAGACAAAGGAAGTAGATTTGAAAAGCAACTCGAGTTTTTAGTTAACATATTATAAGGAGGAAGACGTTACGACCAGGAACGACAAACACCGTTCCTCTCAAAATCTAGGCGAGCTGTAGACCATAGAATGATATTTGCAGGCAGAGACAGGCAGGGAATTTTTGAAAATGGTAAGAGGAAGAATTGATTGTAAGTTTACAGGAGCGATGAACTGACTGTAAGGGTGGAACCAGTTGCATGTAGAATCAAAGATTAATTCACAGCTCTCCTATAAGTTAGTTTTGTTTTACCTCCACGGTCTGGTACATTCCTTGGTATGATTAAGATTACCAGCAGACTCTTCACTATGCTCAGATTTCAGTTTGATTTATGTTAATATGAATTAGTTTACTGAGAATTGCAGACAATTGGTGGATGGGGAGGTATGTGAGGGTGATCGGGGATAGGACAAGGGCAGATAAGCTATACATGGTATCAGGTCCTGAAATCCCACGGTGACACTACATGGAGACCAGTTACAGACTACTTTGTCACGTCGTACTGTAGCAAATGGTGTCATATTGCCAGCTTTTGCAACCTGTCCTTGAGATTTCATCCAAGCAGGGGTTAAATAGAAGTTGCTAAGTACTGTTTTTTTTTATCCCTGGATGTGTCCAAAACTTATTCTTTCCTTTAAGATATATGTGTACAGTAAATGATCTTAGACACAGGGAGTGAAGGGTTTACTGTTCCCCCATGTGCCAAGGGTAATGTCATTATTGTTGTGCTTCTCAATACTTTATACAGGTGCTGACATTACAGTACCCTGCTTATACTGCCGTCTCTGTATCACTTTAACCAAGCCAAAATCTGTATATTATCTGCATATACTATACCTGTATATTATATCTGCATCAATCTGTATATTATCTTGATGTATTATATATACTTGTGTATTATGCATATATATAATATCCATATTATGTACTATATGATTCATAGCTATATACCAGGCTTACTTTATCTTGCAGAATGGTGACACACTGTTTGGACTTGACACTTCACAATTTACAGGACACAGATATATTGTACATCTCTATATATTGCTGCCATACAGTACCCTACCCTCCTCCCCCAACCTGCTATGGGCCTGTATAGTAGCTGCTACCTGTAAAAACTATGCAAAGTAAATTAGAATAGAATTAATCTTTATATTTATATTACAAGTTAAACATAATTTCAGTGAGTGGTAAATTAAAATTATATATATTACCCCTGGATAATAAGAATATGTTCGACTCAGTTGTACACATATGCAAAGATATGCATTAATTATATTATAGATAATTTGTTTGGAATTGCATAATGAGTTTTAAGTTTTAAGCTTTGGGTTTGTTGTTTATTATACCAAAACCGAAGGTTACCTTCGTGAGGAGTTTGTCCATAGTTTTGTCCATCACTGACTGAAACATTTGCCCTCACCAAATTTCGGTATATCTCTGTCAATGACCTAATTACCTGTTAATAATAACACATGCACTGCGATCTGTGCCGCCCAGATGTAAAGTGGTAACATTTTATCACGTTACTCGTATGCAACTGTGACCGATATCTGGGTCAACTGCCCACATCTTCCTTCCTGCTGTATCTGAGCTTGATATGTACATGTGTATAAAGCAAATGGGTTAAATGTATTGATATGTAGGTAAGGAATTCTTCCCTTCCAGGATTTGGATCATTCGCTACATTTTTGCTGTCTTAATTCATTTCTGGCATCTAGTCCTCATTGTCAGGTTATAAGTTCCTCTCTGAGCATTTTTTGTGAAGTTGAGTTACAACCTGTCATATTTAACCTCAGATGCATTTGAAGCAATGAGGCTTAGCAATCGGGAGGTTTGGGGTTGGATTCCCGGCCGGGTTATAGTAAGGTGGTTTTTTCATCCAAGAGCAATCTACAGTTTTCCCATCTGAAATGACTTTCTAAATTGAAAAGATTCCAAATTTGAGTTAAAATGTTGAATTGGAAGCCACCTGACGTGTAAGTTGTAATCCATAAGCCCTTGTGGGTTTCTCCCACATTTGTGGTCGCTTAAGCGTCGTAAAAATAGTTCTGCTGATTATTATTATTATTAGATAGTTTATATTATTGTCAACTAACATAATTGATTTTTATTCTGGGTCTTCATTTCTTTTCTTTTCTAAATATCTCCTTTCACACCTGCACTCTGGCCTACTTTATCGTTCTTCGCACTGCACCCCCACATCCTTCTCAAATACCCAAACAATTAAGCTTTCAGGGCTGAGAGTTTGCTTCATATTTGCTGTCATATTATCTCCAGCTTCAATGTTGTTCTCTGGGTTTTGATTACATCCCAGAGGTTTTTCTGATCCTTGGAAAGTGGCGTTCTCACTTACGCCTCCGCCACTAATTGGCTTGTTGAAAAAGAGAAAAAAAAAATGCTGAGATTTTTGCTCATCTTTTTGATACCGATGGCAACCAAACCGTTACTTCATCAAAGAGTTAGTCATGCAATGTACACAAGGTCATAAATAACCGTCAAAAACAACCTCATCTTTTGATCTTCTAATATACCATGATGAAGACATGGTGCCCACTCTGCCGTCTCTAACTTTGTTACTTTTTTTTTCACTGTGATCTAAAAAAAAAAAGGAAATTGGAGAAAAGTCTCTACAGGTCTCAAAACTTAGGAACAAGCGGTTTACTCAGTTTTTGTTTCAAGCAAGGTTCACAGCTCCCAATCAATTTGTTGATAGGAATTTAAAAATCCTTCTCTTTTTTGTTTTAGCACAAAGCTCAAGCGAGCTTCCTAAAGTCGGCAAGTGTAAGTAATGAAATTTCTTCCTCATGCCGTGGCGCGGCAATTTGCATTTCCTGAAACAATCTGACATATGGCCAGAAAAAGAGACCGAAAAGATACAAGTCACAACGGCACATTAGCTCTAACAATATTATAGTACTTGTGATAAAATCTATAAACCCTGTACATTACAGTACGGTATTAAATACAATCTGGGTATGTGCGAATGTATATGGTGGGTTTTATATGTTGAAACCGGCAAGAAACCAAAAAAAAAATACAAACAAAAGTCCAACTTTCTTGTGTAAAAAGTTGCGATATATCTTGTGAGAAAGAAAGTAAAGAAAGTAGAACATGCTTCTTGACTGTTGATTCGGTACGGTATTAAAGCACCAAGACTTTACAGTCTATTAAAGGCAGTCGATCCAGTACAGGTCAACCTGTTCAAGGGATTAACAAAAGGGGGAGAGGGGTACTGTATATTCCCACTTATGAAATTCAAGTGCATCTAAAGTAATATATGCAGACAAATGCAAAATCCACTTTACAGAACGTTCAGGTACATGAGCTCAAGCGCACTGTATGAGCTGCAGGGACCTACATGTATCTTAATAATAATAATAATAGTAATAATAATAATAATAATAATACAATTTAAGAAGCGCAAAACACAAAAAGGTCCTAAGCGCTGTACAAAGAGAACATGAACAACTAAACACAAAATACATATATATAAGACAGAGAATTATTCTTCCCAAATACTACATTGAATGTACGGTTGGATACCTCAGGGACCTATCTAACTCTAGATACTACATTGGATATAGGTTTGGATATTTCAGGGACATATCTTCCCATTTATACTACATTGGATGTACGGTTGGATACTTCAGGGACCTATCTTCCCATTTATACTACATTGGATATAGGGTTGGATATTTCAGGGACCTATCTTCCCATTTATACTACATTGGATATAGGGTTGGATATTTCAGGGACCTATCTTCCCATTTATACTACATTGGATATATGGTTGGATACTTCAGGGACCTATCTTCCCATTTATACTACATTGGATGTATGGTTGGATACTTCAGGGACCTATCTTCCCATTTATACTACATTGGATATAGGGTTGGATACTTCAGGGACCTATCTTCCCATTTATACTACATTGGATATAGGGTTGGATACTTCAGGGACCTATCTTCCCATTTATACTACATTGGATATAGGGTTGGATACTTCAGGGACCTATCTTCCCATTTATACTACATCGGATGTATAGTTGGATACTTCAGGGACCTATCTTCCCATTTATACTACATTGGATGTAGGGTTGGATACTTCAGGGACCTATCTTCCCATTTATACTACATTGGATATAGGGTTGGATACTTCAGGGACCTATCTTCACATTTATACTACATCGGATGTATAGTTGGATACTTCAGGGACATATCTTCCCATTTATACTACATTGGATGTATGGTTGGATACTTCAGGGACCTATCTTCCCATTTATACTACATTGGATGTATGGTTGGATACTTCAGGGACCTATCTTCCCATTTATACTACATTGGATGTATGGTTGGATACTTCAGGGACCTATCTTCCCATTTATACTACATTGGATGTAGGGTTGGATACTTCAGGGACCTATCTTCCCATTTATACTACATTGGATGTATGGTTGGATACTTCAGGGACCTATCTTCCCATTTATACTACATTGGATATAGGGTTGGATACTTCAGGGACCTATCTTCCCATTTATACTACATTGGATATATGGTTGGATATTTCAGGGACCTATCTTCCCATTTATACTACATTGGATATATGGTTGGATACTTCAGGGACCTATCTTCCCATTTATACTACATCGGATGTATGGTTGGATACTTCAGGGACCTATCTTCCCATTTATACTACATTGGATGTAGGGTTGGATACTTCAGGGACCTATCTTCCCATTTATACTACATTGGATATAGGGTTGGATACTTCAGGGACCTATCTTCACATTTATACTACATCGGATGTAGGGTTGGATACTTCAGGGACCTATCTTCCCATTTATACTACATTGGATATAGGGTTGGATACTTCAGGGACCTATCTTCACATTTATACTACATCGGATGTATAGTTGGATACTTCAGGGACATATCTTCCCATTTATACTACATTGGATGTATGGTTGGATACTTCAGGGACCTATCTTCCCATTTATACTACATTGGATGTATGGTTGGATACTTCAGGGACCTATCTTCCCATTTATACTACATTGGATGTATGGTTGGATACTTCAGGGACCTATCTTCCCATTTATACTACATTGGATATAGGGTTGGATACTTCAGGGACCTATCTTCCCATTTATACTACATTGGATATATGGTTGGATACTTCAGGGACCTATCTTCCCATTTATACTACATTGGATATAGGGTTGGATACTTCAGGGACCTATCTTCCCATTTATACTACATTGGATATAGGGTTGGATACTTCAGGGACCTATCTTCCCATTTATACTACATTGGATATATGGTTGGATATTTCAGGGACCTATCTTCCCATTTATACTACATTGGATATAGGGTTGGATACTTCAGGGACCTATCTTCCCATTTATACTACATTGGATATAGGGTTGGATACTTCAGGGACCTATCTTCCCATTTATACTACATTGGATGTATGGTTGGATACTTCAGGGACCTATCTTCCCATTTATACTACATTGGATATAGGGTTGGATACTTCAGGGACCTATCTTCCCATTTATACTACATTGGATATAGGGTTGGATACTTCAGGGACCTATCTTCACATTTATACTACATCGGATGTATAGTTGGATACTTCAGGGACATATCTTCCCATTTATACTACATTGGATATAGGGTTGGATACTTCAGGGACCTATCTTCCCATTTATACTACATTGGATATAGGGTTGGATACTTCAGGGACCTATCTTCCCATTTATACTACATTGGATGTACGGTTGGATACTTCAGGGACCTATCTTCCCATTTATACTTCATTGGATATAGGATTATATAAGTATATCCTCTGCGAGGTTTACACTCACGTACGTCAGTTTGTGCTAAGATTGTACGCACACAGTTGCAAACTGTACATTGCTATAACCTTAAACATATATATGCTAAACATTGTACATACATGTGCATATATGCATGTGCTGTATTACAGACTATGGATACCGTCATGTACTTTACTTCATCCTACTTTGAGAAATATATCAATTATCTTAAGTTGTACTGTACTTGTGTTTTGTTTGTTATCAAGTAGCCTTATGACCCATGAAAGTGGATCCTACAAGCAATCAGTCTCCCTTACAGCTCTTACTGTGTTGGGAGTCATTGTAGCATCTTTCAACAACACCACGAAAATATGAAATTTTTAATTGAAATTGACGGTTGATCCAGAATGATAGTTTTCTCAATCCTCAGCTCTGTATTCTGCAGCCTTCATTGTGATAATGCACACCTACTGCACAGTATAATTTAGCACTCAATAGTTAAAAATAAGGTCAAAGGGGCCTGTATATATGTAGGATAAAGAAGATTTATCTACAGTAGACTTGAAAGCTATTCAAATTGTATTGGACCCGTGATGATAAAAAAATGCAACAGTAATTCCTTCTTGCAAGCATGTTGAACAGCATCAATGAGAAATGAGATCGTATTAACACCATTTCTCAGTGTGAACCGGCCTTCTTTAAACAAACACATCACTTTAACGAGGGTTTGTGTTCTCAATTAACTCACAAATGAGAGGCCGGCTTAATATTCAAGTAAAACTGGTCAGTAATAGATGTGGTCCGTCCAAGCATCTATCATCTTCACGCCTCAAGCTCTTCTCTAAACACGAGATGGACATTGTCAATTTGTAATGTAATGTATGATTTTGTACTATTATTGTAATCAGATTCTTGGAGTTAATGAATTTGGTTATTAACCAAAACACCTCTGGCTTCTCAGAAACTTCTCTGCATGGTAAATACGGTTTTAAAAGCTGTTATTGGGCTGTAGCATGCAGCAGCTGATGAAAATTGATGTCTAGCTGCTTTGACCACAAAAACCTTTTTACCTTGCTTGAGAATAATTGACATATTAATGTCTATCAGCATTCAGAGGATTTAGAGGATTTCTGAAGGTACTGTCTTTTTGGCTGTTGATCTGGTTGTGTATACAATGTAAAGTCTCCTCCCACACAAATAGATGGGAGTAACTTGCAATATATATATTCGTGATTTTTGTGAAGGAATGTTGTCATAGAGTTGTGTGTACAGAAGCTATAATATTACACCATCACACTGTATGTAGATATGCAGATAATCTGATGTGGTCTATGCTCATTTCTCTGCACAACAGAAATATTCCAAGGTAGTGAAGTTTAGTACCAATTATAATATTTAAATAATAATTTCATAATGGTGTTTTAAAATTCATGAAATTGCAGAAATGTAGACATTTTTAACTGTGTAAGTGTGAAGACGTATATATACAGTAGTGTAATTCATAACGTTTGTGTGGAACAGTGTGCAGAGAGTATATATAGTTTACTATAGAGTGGTAATAGATTCACCAGCTGGGAATGTAACAATGACTACTAGTAAACAACACACACCTGGCAACTTCCTCATCAATAGTTACAGGATGAAGGTTCCTTAATATATTATAACCATGTAACCTAACACGACAAGAAGATTAAGGATTTTAGCAGATGAGATGATTTGTATCCCATAGCCCTGTTCAAAACCTGTGCTTACTCACCTAGATACAAATATTGGTATGAACCAGAACTTTAGTATTGGTTTCAAAGGTGCCACTGTAAAATTGTTTGAAAAATATACATTGCTGTATGTATGTATTTTTGGATGTACGTGTGTACGTCATGTATACTGTATGTACATTGGATATAGGGTTGGATACTTCAGGGACCTATCTTCCCATTTATACTACATTGGATATAGGGTTGGATATGCACCAGATATCCGGTCCGGATGGACTATCCGGCCGGATAGTGAGCAATTATCCGGTTCCTGTTCCGGCCGGATATTTTTCAAAATCTGGCCGGATCTTTTTCAAAATCTGGCCTGAAATATTCCTTAAAAAGGTGTTGGTATTAACTTAAATCAATGTACACTTTTTCCAAAAATTAATAAAAACATTTAAGTTAGGAAAAATTAGGTTTAACATGTTTAATTTAATTTTCTCAATGGTCTGACCCACTGTTTCTAAAGATCCAATTAAATAATCTTTTTATTCAGTATAAAGTATGAGATTTGTGAAATGTAGCTTCCTGTTTTAAAACAAACTTCATAGGTAGTACTGTATGCAGTATTTTTCCACCAACAAATTTACATACTGTATCAAGCTTGTCAACAATTATATTGTAGTTATTTTATTAAAGAATGTCGATTACACCACTTTAACTCATATTTAATCTCATAAATGGGGTCTTAATTTCACCTTCTTTATAATATGCGTATACCTCACCTATGATTTGCTCCTTGTTTCATACTTCTACTTCTTATTAATGATTTTCTTTTGTGTAATGAAAAAATCTGGTTCCGGTCGGATTTTATCCGGCGGGATTTCATGTACTATCCGGCAAAATCCGGTTCCGGCCGGATCCAAAAATTTGGATCAGGTGCATCCCTACTCTCTTCCCATATACACATTGGATATAGGGTTGGCTACTTCAGGGATCTATCTTCCCATGTGCGTGTGTATGTTTGAAGCAAGTTGTGCATAATTATCCACTACTAATACTTGTATTTACATTCAACATCCTCGTCGTACAAGTTTTATCTCACCGTAAATTAATAGCTTCAACTTATAATTATTCCCAATGCTTGAAACAATAATAAGAAGGAGAAAAGTGAAAGGTACAAAAACAAAGAAAATAGTATAAGCTTTTACAAATAATTATTTTCACTTTGTTGGTCTAGTGAACAAACATAGCTGGAAACATTGCACATTCACCGTGCATAACAAATCCTTGTTTTCCTCTTATCTAAATTGGTTTCCCCAGCGGGCACAAGTTTTAATTGCTAAGGGATCTCTTGTGTAAAATTTACAATCGGCGGCCGTGTTTGCCCGGACAAGGTTGTGATAGGACTGCACTGGTGAAATTGACCAGTAACAGATAATGGATGGGGTGTAAGCTTTGATGCCGAAGTTTGCAATCAATATATATTACTTCTTGATCATGTCATGGTAGGACTCGAGTGATAGGTTGACAAACATGCACATCTACGTTTTGTTCGATACTTCTCAAGGCAAGCATGTGAAAGATTCTGTTTTTTTGTCAGGATTGATCTTCGGAGGGGGAATCATGCCTTGTTTTTATCACATGGTTGGATTTGGATCTTTGTATGCTCAAAGTATGACTTTCTGCAGCATATATATATTTCACAGTTATTAAACACATTTTGAAAGTACAGTAGGAATGAACAGTGCTAATCTTTCAAGTATGGCTATAGATAGCTAAAAGTGGGTATGCACATTTACTGTAGTTTGCACTGTAAGAGAAATAGCACATGCACACCTCCTTTGATGAAATGTGAGTAGTTTACTGTAGTTCCTGTATCACAATTACTGTAGAGTTGAGTGCTAGAGTATCTGCAGTCAACCATAATTGTGAAGTATTTCAATCATTTCCACACTAAGTTTAGGATGAACATGTGGTGTTAATATGGCCATCTACTGTATGTATGGTTCTCTTCAGTAGATGAATCATGAATGGATAGGCAGTTTAATACTCTGTATTACATATGTAGCCAATGTTGATTTGTACAATGATGGTAGACTGCACACTTTATCTATGTATGACTACCTTCAGTAGATAAATGGATAGCCATTATTAGTCTGCCTATTATACAGCCAATGTTGATTTGTACAATGATGGTAGACTGCACACTATATATATATTTATGTACAGTATGTCTACCATCAGTAGATAAATTGATAGCCATTATTAGTATGCTTATTAGGTATATAGCCATGTTGATTTGTACAATGATGGTAGACTGCACACTATATATATGTACAGTATGACTACCATCAGTAGATAAATGGATAGCCATTATTAGTCTGCCTTTTATATAGCCAATGTTGATTTGTACAATGATGCTAGATTGCACACTACTATATCTATGTATGACTACTCTTAGTAGATGAATGAATAGTGTGAGTTGTTTTACATAGTGAATGCAGCATGAAGAAAGCTGCAGTTGATGATGACATGAAAAGTAGAATGCACGTTTTCATTTGATTTACAGAGTTTGATATGTACTGTACATAGAATCTGTTGGTAGGTGTTGCATGCATTGAATAGTACTGTAAGTTATCACACATCATTTCATTAGTCGTTTTGAGTATATAGAGACCTCTTAATTAACATACAAACAATCTCTGTTAACTTAGAGGCACTGTTATTCTTGCTGTATCACTCAATACATGCAAACTATGAATTGCCAAGCAATCAGAGTTATGACTATCTTGTGCTCAGCTATAATATTTTTAGAATTGTTGTAAAAGCACATATACTGTACAATTTATGCAATTTGTTTAGGGTTTATTAAGTATGGAGTAAGAACAATTCTTTTTTGCTTTTAGCAAAAAAATAACATCAGAGACAGGTGGGTTGGTGAGATACTACATGGCAGTGGGAAAAGGTGCCTGTCATATTTTATTATTTTTTGCCAGGGACCATTATAATGTGCTCTTTGCAAATTACTCAGGCCGTTTGTACACCCACATTAATTCACCCTTGACGGTACATGTGGTTCTTTGCAATGGATTGAAATCCATATGGTGTTTACAGTAGAAGCAGAGATGTGGGTTGAATTATTAAAAGTGGATGCAAGCAGTGCGGTTGCTTCAATTCAAAGTTTTTTACGTTCGTCTGTATAACTGGAAAAAAGTAAGACTCAAATAAAGGCATCGTGGAGCAGCTTGTGATTGCCAGAACCTCAAGAGTTAGAGTTAGTCAGAAGTGGTTTATTAAATTAAACTCCCCTCCTTTTTTCAATACCTTTCACCTGTAGCAGAGCTCAATGTCACATGATCAAACCAGCAGGTGATCGCTTTAGGGTATGCATTGTTTTCAGTGTTGAGGTGCCCTGTTTTGAACGGAAGAGAGATGCATTAGATTTGTAACATTCAAAATCAATGACTGTCAGTCTAAAACTTTTAATCAAAATGGCAGATTTTGGGGCAAAGGTGGAGAGTTTCATTGGATTGCTGCAAAGGTATGCCCATCAATGTGATGCAATCTTTCCCTGTTTCAAGGACGTAGAAGGTAATCTTCACAGGCAAATGTTTGAGGCATTTTGGGTTTGGCAGGTACTGTAGTGTCTGAGAGGGGGGGGGGTGCTTGGCATAGGGAGCAGAGGTGAGTGAGAACTTGGGGTAGAGAGCAGAGGTGAGGGAGATCTTTGGGTAGAGAGCAGAGGTGAGGGAGAACTTGGGGTAGAGAGCAGAGGTGAGAAAGAACTTGGGGTAGAGAGTAGAGATGAGGGAGATCTTTGGGTAGAGAGCAGAGGTGATGGAGAAGTTTGGGTACGGAGCAGAGGTGAGGGAGCACTTGGGCTAGAGAGCAGAGGTGATGGAGAACTTGGGGTAGAGAGCAGAGGTGAGGTAGAGCTTGTGAGAGGAAGTATGAGATGGGGAGCCTGCATTTATATTGATTTCTGTTTGGGGAGAGACAGTTAAGGTTTTCATGAAGTGGTCTTCCATACAGTACAGTAGTTATTCATATGTGCAAAAATGATCAGCTCTTAAGAAGTGATGGTTTTGTTGCATATTCTTGACACAAATCAAAGCTGGTACTCAAATTGTTCCTTTGAGTAATTAGGACAGTAGATGGTCCAAACATAATCGAGGACATGTTTTGATGAAGCTTTATGCCTCTAGAGATATTATTGGATAACTAGAAAATGATGTTTTACAAAATCTTGTAAGAATAAAAAAAGGAGGGAGGGGAGAGAGAAAGAAAAACGTAAAAAAAAAAGAAGAAGGAATTGTGGACGGAAGACTTTTTCGATCTGAAGGAAGTCCCTGGTATAAGATTCATGAATATTAACGATAGGATTATAACTCACTGGTGTATCTCCACAGCTAGTTGTACTTCTCCATTACAAACCTCTTCAAAATGTCATCTATCTAAGACGGAGCACTTACTGTACAACGATCACATTTGCAGTCTATATAGGAAGAAGAATATATGTCAGATAAATTTCATACTTTTCGGCAGAACTTGTAAAACTTGAACTGCCCCAAATCTTCAAGCAACTAATGAAGTTGAAGTAAAGCAGGTTGCATAAATTGGAATATTTATAATAATATCTCTATCCCAATAATTCACTCACTCCAGGGTAAAATTATAAACATTTGGGTGCTTATAGTTAATTTGTGGAAATGTCACAACAGATGTTGTAAACTGTGAGCAGTATTTTGACTTTCGACTCAAAACAGATATGGATATATATATATATATATATATATTTATATAGAGTCTTATAGAACATTAAGACGTGTACATTCAAAGCTTGAAATTATAGCACCTGCATACTCTAAATTACATATGACCTACTTAATTTGCATGTTGCAAGGTGCATAAATTTAGATTTGTCTTGAATTGAACATTTTTTTTTGTCAGCTAGAACTGCACATCTTCAATGTAAGAAGAAAAAAATTGAATGGATTCAAGTTGAGTACCTTGGGTGAAATACATGTTCCTTTGATATTCAGAACTATAATGCAGCATTCAATAAAATTTTGATTATTTATTTGTTTTTTGACTGTGTTTTGCTGTTTATTAGGGTAAAAAAAGAACTTCTGTCACAGGGTGTTAGCTGGACCCTATGTGCAGTACAAGGTATTAAGAATGGCCTATTCCCTGTATTATATGAAGGAATCTAAGATGGCTGTTTGGCAAGCGATGGGGCAACATACATCCCTTTGTCTAATTCACTGACTTAAATTGCTTTTAATTTCCAAGAGTGAATCCTAATGGGAAGTGTTAAATATCATTTTTAAATGATGAATGTTTTCAATTTTAACACATTGCCCATATTTGTATCATATTGCAGCTTAAAATGTGTTGCTTTAACCAAAGCATGCAATTTAATATTTACTTCGTTCCTAGCTTACCTGTTTCCCCACAACCTTAGCACCCTCTATCTACCGTGCCTATTAAAGTTAATATTCACACGCACTGTCCAGTAGCTACATATCTATGTATCCTCAATTTGAAAACTGCGGGTTTTGAGTCTTTGGGTGATGATATTTCATGTGTCACTTTGACTGAAGCAAACATGTAAATATTCACACATAATTGGACATATATGCCTTCCAATCCAGCATTGTGTTTTTGGGTTGTAATTTTGT
Source organism: Apostichopus japonicus (assembly GCF_037975245.1). Lineage (NCBI taxonomy): Eukaryota > Metazoa > Echinodermata > Holothuroidea > Aspidochirotida > Stichopodidae > Apostichopus > Apostichopus japonicus. The sequence goes on along the minus strand of NC_092569.1, from coordinate 10,347,249 downwards.
GTGTCACACATATTGTCGCCCAAACCATTTATGATATGGACAGCTTCACTGTACACCCCTTAGTCTACTGTAACTATGGTTGTTGTGAGTGAAACCTGTGGGCTACTCCTGATAATAATAATGATGCAATATTATATCTATTTTAATACAAAACCTTTGAATTCTTTGTTTTTAAATTTTGTAGCCTGTTGGTAAACTAAAGTAACAAACCAAATTTTTAGTATAACTTAATCGTCTTTTATTTATTTTAATGTTAATTGAATAAGGTACCATCAGATTATAGTGCAAATTCAATGCAAAAATGGGGGTGGGGAGGGTGAGGGGAGTAATATCGTAAGGCATACTGTACCCAATGGCAAGATAGTGTAAAGTATAGCCTCAACAAAAACCGGGTAAACCTTTATATCTTACCTCCCAGAAAGACAACTTACAGTAGCTTGAACTAAAAGTTTCAAATAATGTAGTTATTTAAATATAAGAAAAGAAATGGTGAAATTGGTGACAAAAATGGAACTTCAACTCTTTCTTCTTATTCTAAGCCGGATCTGTCCGAAGCGCTATAAAACCAATTTCCTCGAGCTTATTCACACCAAATTGGCAATTTCTACCTTATATTGTGATCTCACATCTCGATATGTTCAGAGTCAATTTTCAGGTCGCTGTTATTTATTTATTTATTTATTTATGTAACAATCATTTTTCTTAATTTTTTTTGTTTTTTTGAGTCTATGAATTCACACATAGCATTGAATGTCATCACTTTGAGAGCGTACCTGATGTGTCAGACTTCACGCAATCCACAACAGCCCTGCATATACCGTCTCAATTTCATGGCGGAATGTTTGATATGCACTCAGAAAATAATCGCCCCTTCCCTGCGCCCTAATTGTTTCTATTCCCTCCGAATAGTATCGAGGAGTTTTCTGCAATATGCTTTTCTTTTTTTTTTCTCCTTTTATTTTCTCTTGCGACCGTTTGCGGGGTGCAGTATTTTTTTCCTCCTTTTTAAGACATCAGAATTAAGAGAAACGGATATTGTGTTCTCTGCGACCTTCTTGCATTCTCAGAGAGCGTGACACTTGTCATCGGCTCTGACGGATGGTTTCATTTTAATACACTCCGGACAAAAGAGCGTCAGTAACTCGAAACTTAGAGGAGGGGCTAGAGAGGAGGGAAAAAGCTGTTTGGAGTATAATGGTTGATTGATGATATGATCAGACTAATTCTTAAAAAGCAAAGGGTTACAGTAAAAAGAGGTAAAACAAAAGAAAAGAAGAGGAGAAAAATCATGATACGAGTTGGTCACTGCCGGTCAAGCGATGTACGATGTATTTTGTAACTCGTTAAGGTGTATTGATCTCTCTGTCAATCAAAGTCTACCCGAATCTCAACTGTAATGATTGATTTTTTGACGGAAGAATAAAGTAAAAATTAGAATGAAAGAAAAAGACAAACAGAAAACGAAACTTGAATAAATTTTCAGGAAGTCGAGGCACTACTGTAACTCAGTTAATTTTAAAGATGCGGGTTTAGTCAAGTAAAGAAGTGATCATAGAATATAGATATTTGAATTAGGGACACTGAGATATATGCAGTACCTCAAAGGGATGAAAAGTATTATGTAAACCTGTGATGGGAAGTTATTTACAGTACTGTAAGTAGTAAACATGTCAGGGAATAAATTTAGTGTCTACATTCTGTCTAGCAGTTTTGAGATGTTGTTTCTCATAGTGCAATGTACAGTGTCAAAAGTAGGATGCTGGGTGGGGGGGGGGTGGGGTTGAGGTTGGGGTGGGGTGTAGGTGGGATGGGTGAGGAGAGATGCAGTTATCTTTTGTGATGTGTACTTTCACACAATGCAGTTTCACAAAATAGGCACTGCTGGACTGCAGCTCAATAAATCCCTATTTGATATTTGATTCAATCCTAGCTAAGCAGGAATTTGCAGCTGCTCGCAGTTTTGATTTTTTGACACGATGCCTTAATGGTAGTTTTATCCACAGAAAGTGCTCATAATTATTATGCATCTTTGCATTCATGTAGCAACTTGTTCGTTTTACCTACAGTATACATTGCAGCATTCTGAAATGCAACTTTCCCTAGTAGATGTTACCAAAGATGGACTGTTTATTACTCTATACAGGCACATGTAGTGTTAACTTCCTGGTCGTTGACAGTGCTGTACAGTAGCTGATTGGTTGTGTAAGAGGGCTCTACTCATATGTCCAGTGTTTTGTAGTTCAAATGTACCGGTCTGGTCAATCATTACCTCTGACATAAAAAACTGTGTGTGAGCTCATTGAATGATTATAATACCTTTCATTATTGTATCCTCTATCATTATGTATGTACTGTCTAAAAAATATGATCAGTAAATTACGAAAACTATATGATGGGATTATACGGGCAGTGCTAGATGATCATGTGCATGTTAGAAGCAATATGAAACATATAGCATTCTGGGAAGTCATAGGTTGGAGCCCTGGCTGACTAAAGTAAGATGGGTGTTTTCATCCAGGAGAATTGTAAAAAAATTCCAAAATGAACTAAACCTGTGGAATGGATACTGTAGTCACCCATCTTGTAGTGTAAGTTATAAGCCATTGGGCTTTCACCATAGATATGCTCACATGTTGTGGCTGCTTTAGCATTGTAAGAAAGAAAAAGAAAAAAACGGCCTTAATTCCAGGCCGATACAGATCTTAATTTCTACAGTTCACGTAAATCCCGTTCAAGCTCGCGTTGATTGTGATGTATACAAGCTGTATGATCGTTGCGACAAACCTTTTGTCTTTACTGCAAAATAAGTCTTGGAAAGTTATGAGAGCTATGAAGCCCCTGAAGCTAATCTGTTCCAGGTTCAAGAACCAAAATGATTAAAATGTAAGTAGATAAAATTAGATGTCCTTGATAATATTTTTGTCAAGGAATATAGTCCCTGGTAATTGTTTTGGACCTCCACCCGATTAGCCATTCCTTTCTTCATATTGTACGTACACCCCACTTACAGTACTGTCAATGCTTGGTGATATTCATGAAAGTCAGTAGATACAGGTCTTGTGTATGATTATATACTGTATATAAACTATATGCAGCTGTATGAGTGTAGATTGCCGAAGGGGTTCTCAGTTCAGTATTAACAGGAATGCAGTCTTCCTTAATTCTGTTGCCAGTACATTTTAGTGTAAGTTGGTGATTTATTGATTGCATTTATATATGTATGCTAGATTAATTGACAATCTTTTCATTTGGGCGGCCTTCAAGGTACCCAGATTAAGCTATCTATGTCTGAGATCTGTAAGCATTAAGGTAATCAGCCATTCCCTCTCATTTAGGAGAGTAATTTGCATTTCAATGAAGTTTGATTTTCAGAATGTCACATTTTGTCAGCAAAGCAACCTTTCAAATATTATGCATCAGATTTGGAGGAGAAATGAACAACAAGACGATAAAAAAAAGAAAATGTACAGCTCTTGAAGAAAATGTATAGTGATGTTTGTTAACAGAATTCCCATCTTTTAAGTAAATGTTATTTGTGATATTATAAGTTTAAGCAGCGACGGCAATTCAATGTTAGTAGTGTTGTTAATTATATGAAGTTAGTAACAAGTTAATGAAAGAAACAAAAGCAAATAGAAATTATTGAGGAAGGTTTTTTTACCTTATCTTACACATACGTATATGAACATGGAAACCTTGTCAGTGGAAAATATCATTCATTTATTATAGCATCAAATATGAAGTTTCTTGAAAATTGAGATACACTAGGGTAAACAATTTTTTCGGGGTACCCGTATACCCAACTGGTAACGACTCTCGGGTACCTAGGTTCCTGATTTTTGGACCCGTGTAAACACTAGTATACTACCGTATACTGCTGTATTTAGAACTGTGTACTACCGTATACTGCTGTATACTACCGTACTGTAGACTGCTGTATAGTACTATGTAATACCGTATACTGCTGTATACTACCGTACTGTAGACTGCTGTATAGTACTATGTACTAACGTATACTGCTGTATACTACCGTACTGTAGACTGCTGTATAGTACTATGTAATACCGTATACTGCTGTATACTACCGTACTGTAGACTGCTGTATAGTACTATGTACTACCGTATACTGCTGTATACTATCGTACTGTAGACTGCTGTATAGTACTATGTACTACCGTATACTGCTGTATACTACCGTACTGTAGACTGCTGTATAGTACTATGTACTACCGTATACTGCTGTATACTACCGTACTGTAGACTGCTGTATAGTACTATGTACTACCGTATACTGCTGTATACTACCGTACTGTAGACTGCTGTATAGTACTATGTACTACCGTATACTGCTGTATACTACCGTACTGTAGACTGCTGTATAGTACTATGTACTACCGTATACTGCTGTATACTACCGTACTGTAGACTGCTGTATAGTACTATGTACTACCGTATACTGCTGTATACTACCGTACTGTAGACTGCTGTATAGTACTATGTACTACCGTATACTGCTGTATACTACCGTACTGTAGACTGCTGTATAGTACTATGTACTACCGTATACTGCTGTATACTACCGTACTGTAGACTGCTGTATAGTACTATGTACTACCGTATACTGCTGTATACTATCGTACTGTAGACTGCTGTATAGTACTATGTACTACCGTATACTGCTGTATACTACCGTACTGTAGACTGCTGTATAGTACTATGTACTACCGTATACTGCTGTATACTATCGTACTGTAGACTGCTGTATAGTACTATGTACTACCGTATAGTGCTGTATACTACCGTACTGTAGACTGCTGTATAGTACTATGTACTACCGTATACTACCGTACTGTAGACTGCTGTATAGTACTATGTACTACCGTATACTGCTGTATACTATCGTACTGTAGACTGCTGTATAGTACTATGTACTACCGTATATTGCTGTATAATACTGTAGACTGCTGTATAGTACTATGTACTACCGTATACTGCTGTATACTACCGTACTGTAGACTGCTGTATAGTACTATGTACTACCGTATACTGCTGTATACTACCGTACTGTAGACTGCTGTATAGTACTATGTACTACCGTATACTGCTGTATACTACCGTACTGTAGACTGCTGTATAGTACTATGTACTACCGTATACTGCTGTATACTACCGTACTGTAGACTGCTGTATAGTACTATGTAATACCGTATACTGCTGTATACTACCGTACTGTAGACTGCTGTATAGTACTATGTACTACCGTATACTGCTGTATACTATCGTACTGTAGACTGCTGTATAGTACTATGTACTACCGTATACTGTTGTATACTACCGTACTGTAGACTGCTGTATAGTACTATGTACTACCGTATACTGCTGTATACTACCGTACTGTAGACTGCTGTATAGTACTATGTACTACCGTATACTGCTGTATACTACCGTACTGTAGACTGCTGTATAGTACTATGTACTACCGTATACTGCTGTATACTACCGTACTGTAGACTGCTGTATAGTACTATGTACTACCGTATACTGCTGTATACTACCGTACTGTAGACTGCTGTATAGTACTATGTACTACCGTATACTGCTGTATACTACCGTACTGTAGACTGCTGTATAGTACTATGTACTACCGTATACTGCTGTATACTACCGTACTGTAGACTGCTGTATAGTACTATGTACTACCGTATACTGCTGTATACTACCGTACTGTAGACTGCTGTATAGTACTATGTACTACCGTATACTGCTGTATACTATCGTACTGTAGACTGCTGTATAGTACTATGTACTACCGTATACTGCTGTATACTACCGTACTGTAGACTGCTGTATAGTACTATGTACTACCGTATACTGCTGTATACTATCGTACTGTAGACTGCTGTATAGTACTATGTACTACCGTATAGTGCTGTATACTACCGTACTGTAGACTGCTGTATAGTACTATGTACTACCGTATACTACCGTACTGTAGACTGCTGTATAGTACTATGTACTACCGTATACTGCTGTATACTATCGTACTGTAGACTGCTGTATAGTACTATGTACTACCGTATACTGCTGTATAATACTGTAGACTGCTGTATAGTACTATGTACTACCGTATACTGCTGTATACTACCGTACTGTAGACTGCTGTATAGTACTATGTACTACCGTATACTGCTGTATACTACCGTACTGTAGACTGCTGTATAGTACTATGTACTACCGTATACTGCTGTATACTACCGTACTGTAGACTGCTGTATAGTACTATGTACTACCGTATACTGCTGTATACTACCGTACTGTAGACTGCTGTATAGTACTATGTACTACCGTATACTGCTGTATACTACCGTACTGTAGACTGCTGTATAGTACTATGTACTACCGTATACTGCTGTATACTACCGTACTGTAGACTGCTGTATAGTACTATGTACTACCGTATACTGCTGTATACTATCGTACTGTAGACTGCTGTATAGTACTATGTACTACCGTATACTGCTGTATACTACCGTACTGTAGACTGCTGTATAGTACTATGTACTACCGTATACTGCTGTATACTACCGTACTGTAGACTGCTGTATAGTACTATGTACTACCGTATACTGCTGTATACTATCGTACTGTAGACTGCTGTATAGTACTATGTACTACCGTATACTGCTGTATACTACCGTACTGTAGACTGCTGTATAGTACTATGTACTACCGTATACTGCTGTATACTACCGTACTGTAGACTGCTGTATAGTACTATGTACTACCGTATACTGCTGTATACTACCGTACTGTAGACTGCTGTATAGTACTATGTACTACCGTATACTGCTGTATACTACCGTACTGTAGACTGCTGTATAGTACTATGTACTACCGTATACTGCTGTATACTACCGTACTGTAGACTGCTGTATAGTACTATGTACTACCGTATACTGCTGTATACTACCGTACTGTAGACTGCTGTATAGTACTATGTACTACCGTATACTGCTGTATACTACCGTACTGTAGACTGCTGTATAGTACTGTATGCTACTGTACATACTACTATATATACTACTGTATGCTACTAAAGTGCAATATTGTTTCTCATGGTTGTACATCTGTAAAGTATTCTACCTCTTAATATATTGGAGGTCAAATTTATGTTGACATTGTATACATAATACAGGATACTGGTTTAGTATTACAATGTTTATATTCAACATGTGGTGTCAATGACTGCCAGTACTTAGTAATGTATCTAAGCTAAAATTAGAGCAACCCTTTCGAGTTTTTGTCGTTAATTTTTAGCTGGTCTATTTGACACTTTAGTTCCCACAAAACGAATGCAATCTAGGCTGCCTGCATGATCGAGTTTCTACTTGAAATATTGAAGAAGAATAGGTCCGAAAATTGGCACATGTCATATCTGTCACATTTTGCATACATATATATGGTCATTACTAAAAAAAAGAAAAATGTTGCCAGGTGAGGACATATTCAGGATCACCGGAAATTAATACTAGTTACTCGCTAAAATGAGTATTCCCTTGGTGAAAGCTTTCATGATCATATTTGACAGATGACAACCTTACATTGAAAATTACTCAAAACTTCAAAATAATCCAGAACTTGGTGACCTGACCCTATTTTGCAGTAAACCACTGTACAAATTGTCTAGCATTTACAGCACTAGTGCAGTGATGGAGTGATTGTAGACCTACATACTGGTGAATGTTGCCCTCATTTATCTTGACTGTTAATGGTCTGCCTTGCATGTTTTAATTTATTCATTTTTTACTTATTGCAAATATACAGTATATATTTATATATTAGTTCTAAATAGGTTCCATCAGGAAACAAATTCCCTGCTTCAATTCTTTTGTTCAGAAACTGTATATTTCAAAATCTGCTTTTTGTGTTAAATTAATTGCTCAACCTCGAAATATGTGATATTGTTTGTCTTTCTCTGAACCTTTGGAATTAAAAATGTGGGAAATTATGAAATGCATGATTGGTGTACCAGTACTAAAATATTGCACATGTCGAACAGGATTCCCTTTGTTCAGGACATATTATTTACATACAGTAATATTATGCTTTCGGAGGGTATACAGACAATTAGCACTGGAAGGCACCTAGTACGATACTGTGATACCCAATGTGTCGCTCCTCGAGCATAGAAATGGAAACGCATTTAAGAACAACAACTTAGATAGAATGAGACCGTGTTGCAAATGATATATGTATCTGAGTACTTACAAGTGACATAGAAACCACTTGATATTACAATATACTTTATGTGACTTAATAGCCAGGTAGAAAGATAACTAATTAGAGAGAACAATAGTGAGTGTGAAAGAGAGAGAAAGAGAGAGGGAAAAAAAAAGGCGTTTATGCTTGGCAGTGAAAGATGATAGTGTTGACACAGCTTTTAGTGGTTAATATTTAAAGAGGAAGCAGGGTTTGAATGTATTTAGGCTCTGTCCCACTGAGGCCGTAATGCAAGAGCTTCCTACCATAAATAACTGCCATAAACATTGTATAGATACTGTACTACACTGCATGTACAGTAGAGACTGTATTCAACATTGTTGGAAGGTATCAAACAAGGTTGGCATATCGTATAAACTTGAAGTAAAAGTGTACAGTGTGTAGTGTACAGTGTGTTGTGTACAGTGTGAAGTGTTTATCTATATGGATATTTTTGCACACTATACATTTAGCAGATCATTTGGACCATTTCTAAAACTGTTTGATTGTCACTGGGATGGCAGTTGGATCGATGGATTGAACTTATTATAAACACTAGAAAATAGTCGAATGAATGTGATATTTGCATGTTATTGCTGTATGAATAAGGTAGAGTTGCTTTATACGTGATATGATATTGAGACTTGGACCAAGAAGATGGTAAGACTTTTATATTTATATGAACCTGAACTACAGTACAGTAGTATAATCAGTTCTTTGTAAAGATTACCCATCCTGACCGGAAATCTTATCACCCTGGGTGATGTTTGTTGCCAAACTGTCTTGACTTTCCTTGACATTTTCTGTGTTTTGTAAGTCCAGTGTCTGGTCGGCCATTGACCGAACGTTCAGAATTACAAACTTTCAGTAATTATTACATGTAAATTTATGCATGTTGTAAAACAAGACATTGTAGCCTGCGTTTCTACAAGTTTGGTCAATTTGGGATATTTTCCGTGCAGTAATTCCTTGTTGCATCTTGTTGTTGTTGTACATGTACATTACTGTAGCAACTTAAGTTATATCAAAACATTGAGTATGTTGCAGTTTATATAGCCATGTTAACTCAAAGCCTTTCATAACCCAATTAGCTTCCTTCTTCAATCTATTCAAGTTTCATTTGATGCAAATGTGATGCACTGTACCGTAATTCTAATACTGCAAAAAATGAGTCAAATAGCTTTAACGAAAAGATTACATTGCAGTCAAACGGACAGGCAGTGTAACTGATCATTAAATCCAAGGAACTACTTGCTTTTTTTATGCTTTTGAAATATATGTCTATTTTTTTTTGCTGTTTGCAAGAACATGATGTCACATGATATAAATGCATTTTTATATCCCTCAACCTAAGATAAGGATCAGATGTTCCCCCGTTATCAGTGTAATACCCCAGGCTTTGATCATGTAACACAGACTATGGGTTAATACCCTGTGATATTTATGTAAAGTACTATACTCACCAGGGCATAGATTGACCTCGCTGATTTGGCTAGCTGTCAGTGTGTGCTTCCATGGTAACATTGTGAAAAATTGTAAATTTGAATTCTTACATTGCTGTGTGTCAATGTTAAACCTGCTTTATAAAGCAGTGAGGAATTGCTCATGCCAGCTGTTTAAAAAGTCCTGCAGTATTTTGAGGCCATTCAAACTGTAATTAACATACCTTCTACTGTACACTTGGCTAAATTGATTTTTCAGCTACATACTGTAGTCAGTATTATAGTCTCAAATGTGTATTAAAATATAGTTTTTAAACAGAGGTTTTCTGGAGGTTTTTCTACACCCTGCAAATTATTCGTAGATATTCAGGAGTGTTAAATTAGACATCAGTTAGAGAAACTAAGTACTATACACTGATGATGGCAGTTAAAATGGAAATTGAAGTTTGAGTAGGAGTTTGTAACCATTATTTGTCCTACCTGGCATATTTGAGGGACAATTTACTGCTAATCTTCAATAGCCATGCCCAAGTTAACCTGTATCCCAATGATAAAGCTATGGAGTCTTGATATTTTTTATGCAGCCGTGATTTGAGAATGTCAGTCTAGGAGGAATCATTCTGGTTACAACCTTGATGTGAGTGACCACTACTGTATAAGTAAAAGAAGTTCCTGAAATTTTACCTCTGTTGTTCCACTACTTAATTAAAATTACAGAAGTGCAAGCTTCCCCATTTAGTAACCCTTTTTTTAAGCTTATTCCTTGGTTAGTTTCTAGTACAGGTTTGGTGAAAGTCATGAAAAATGTAGCACTGATAGATTATTAATTTCCAAACATCTCATCTTTTGCTTTTCATTGAAAAATACAGAATGTCTAAGCACTGTACAGTATCTCTCTCTGATCTGTCTCTGATTAGTATACATTTTATGACTCTTCTGTCTAGCTACTTTAGTCTAGCAGATTAGTCACTGCAAGGGTTGGACTCTTGACAGTGCATCCTTGCAAGCTTCCTTCTATTGGAGGTATAGTATACTGTAATTTACTTCGTTCCCCACTTACCTGTCTCCCCACAACCTATGCACCACATTCTACCGTGTCTAGAATGCCCTGGTAATCTTTTAACACTGTACACCCTAACTGGCCCTAATGGCCTCCCTTCATTTTTCTACCCACAAAGTGTCTCACTGTGTTTTTCGGAGTTAGAAAAATTTTCGCGAAATTCGCCCGGAATACCTTGGATTTATACTCTAGAAATTTCCTATCAGGACTTCTGCACTTCCAAGTATCCTTTTCTTGTAGGGAAGGGTGTTTTTGGGGGCTGTTTTTAGTGTACACTCTCGCCCATGCGTTCGTTTTTTCTTACGTAACGTACTGTACTACACCCTGTATGGTTTTGAAGTTACTTGAATTACTTACCTTCATTCAAATGGCAATGCTTTAATGGTGTCCCAACTAATTATCCATACATGTACTATATAATTTATGCAGAATCGAACCTGGTAACCTTTCTACCCCTGCCTCCCCTCACCTGTCCTGTACGTGTAAGTGGCTTGATGCCTCTTTGTGTTTTTGATTCAGATCCATTCCTTCTCAAAGTGTTATCAAACTACAGTAAACATCGTATAAATATTGTTGGAAGTGTCTGAGCCACGTATCGGTCGATACAGTTATCACTCATAAATACTGCCTGCTTCAACATATATTGCATTTCTCAATAATTCAGAAGTAAAATGATTCATTATGCATGGGGATTATCTCATTCTAGTTTTTATATCTCTTTTATATCTCTTTACTCACATCACCTGTCATACTATGAGGCTCAGATGGTGTGTTCATTGTAGATAACACTAGTAAGAAGTCATATTGTTGACTCTACAGGCGCTATAATCTTGAAGATCTTACAATAAAGGGACTGCATACATTTTCTTAATAACAGTATACAGTTGATGTGTACAGTAGGTACAAGATGAATCTAGTATGCCTTCAAGTAGCCACAGGTTGGCAATTACGGCCACTGGGTAAATTTTTCTGTAGCTTGCAAGGCTTTGAAAAGCCTGTTTTATGCACCCATTGCAACAACAAATTTTATCTCACTTTCAATCTGGGTGGTTCGTTTGATCAGGATTATGAAGTAGTAACCTCAAGACAATAGATGGACCATTACACATGTTGTACTCTTTGTTGTAATTTCCCAAATAAATGTAACATTTCCATTTTTGTCACAGGAGTAGCCTGTGACAAAAAAAAAAATGGTACATCCTTTAATGTTGCAGCCTGTGGATGATTGGGTAAAACAGTCCACTGTTGTGTCTAGTTTTAGCATAAAAACCATAGAAATGATTTTTTAAAACTCTGTGTAAAGATGTGCGTTACAAATTCCCCATTGATGTATTTTCTTGTTTTGCGTTGAAAGTTTAAACATCCTTTTTTAAAATCTTTTACATCATAATCTGTCCTGAAGATACCTTTTATCAATATTTATACAAAAATGCCAGTGCGCTGTGTACATACAGAAAACGCTATGCATTTTTCCATTCAAGTTGCGGTCTAATAACTTTCTGTTCTATACTCAATAAATTGTTCGCTGTGGTCTGCTTCTCTTCGGGGTGTCCCCGTTCTCGGCACCTTTGCCGTCTCCGTACCTAGTTCAGTAATTATCATTGTTTTTTTATCTCTTCTACAGCACAATGCAAGCAGCAGGGATTTGTCACTGGTTGGTAGGACGGAGGAAAGCTCTCCTGTTTGTCGCAGTGCTGGTTCTCTTTGGATTAATGTTCAGTGCACATTTCTCGTATTCAAAGCATGTCCATAAGGTCATCTGCTCGGTCAAGCAGGCCAACAAATATTACTTTGGCGGGGAGGCCTTTCAGGAGGTGCTCGAAGCCGACATGGCCGACACAAACAGTGCTCTGTCGGTGTCCGAAAACATTCCGGGGTCAAACACCTCCTCCTCTCAGAAGGCTGAAATTTCACAGAGTAAACCTCCCTCCAAGAAGGAGTACCACACATACGTCTCTCACGCCAGGAGAGCTCACAAGTTAGAACGTAAAGAGTTGAAGAGGAGGCTCCCGCAGGCGCTGGTGATCGGTGTCAGGAAGTGCGGGACCCGGGCCCTGCTCGAGATGATGCGTATGCACCCGGACATCGCTGCCGCCAATGCGGAGCAGCACTTCTTCGACGAGAACTATCACCACGGTTACGAGTGGTACCGCAAGAGAATGCCTTTCTCCACTCCGGAGCAGATCACCATAGAGAAGACACCATCGTATTTCATAACGGAGGAAGGTCCATCGAGGGTCAAGAAAATGAATCAGAGCTTGAGGCTCATAATCATCGTCCGGGATCCCACGATCAGGACGATATCCGATTACTCCCAGATCAAACAAACGATGGCCTCCCACGGAAAGGTTGCCAAGCCGTTCGAGGAATTGGTGATTGGCAGCGACGGGGAGATTGACGTCACCTACAAAGCCATACAGATCAGCCTGTACCAAAAACACTTGGAGGCCTGGCTGAATTATTTCCCCATGGAGCAGATCCACATAGTGGACGGCGACAAGCTCATCAGCGATCCGTTCCCTGAGATGAAAGCCGTGGAGAAGTTCCTGAAGTTACAGGATTACATCAAATCCAACAATTTTGTTTACAATTCTACCAAAGGTTTTTATTGCATCCATAGTGAAATAGTCACAAAGTGCCTATCGGAGAACAAAGGGCGACCGCACCCCGACGTGAACGAGGCGGTCCTGAAGAAACTTAGGGACTTCTTCACGCCCTTTAATAAGTTATTCTACGAGAGGGTCGGCCGGCATTTCAAGTGGAACGAAGACAATCGTTGAGACGTGATTGCTTCAATTAGCCCGTTATATGAAAGTTTTATACTTCGAAATTATTCTTGGATGATATATGGAGGAACACGGTTGTTTCGCGAGGTCATTTTCAATGAGATGTGCAGTCGTCTCAGGTTTTTGAAAAGCTGGCGAAAATCTGTAGTGTGAAATAATGTAATGAAAGTAACGTAGGCTTATATAGGATATTCCTGAGGCGTTTATATTCAAGATACATTCTAGCCATTCTTTGCTGTTTTCAAATTTTTTTATAGGTTGCTTCGCTAGTGTGCTGTCTATGCCTTGTGTTGTACATTATAAACATGTTAATACCTTAGAGAAATATGTATTGATAAACAGGACACAATTGCAGTCTTTTGGGTTCAAGGTGCTCTCAAGGGTGAGTTGGATATGTTGTTAACTATGAGACAACACTGTTATTAGTCCCTGGGTTATTTAAATATAAAACTTACGTTTTGATCCATAAAAGTGACTGAACTATGTAGTCTAATAAACAGACCATTAAGACAGCACCTCAGATGCAACACAAAGCATATAGACTATTATGACCTCAGTTGACTTTGTAAATGCTTTACAAAGTTCTTTTTCAAGGACAAATTGTTGTTTGTATAAAATTTGTGGAGGTGCAGTATTACAGATTGTACAAAATAATTGATGAACATTTAAGCCATCAAGAGCTGATATCACTTTGCAGCAGTGTTGCTCTTTGGGAGCATGCCAGAGGTTTATTATGTATTTTAAAGGTATGACCTGCTTGAAAACAAGAATAGCTATCGAAATATTCCTAGCACCCAAAATTATCAGATTTCCTCTCGGACTATCCAGACACATCAAGACTGACGGTCTCCCTCAATTCATCCTTTAAGACTCTTCAAGTTTTTATCTACTGTACTAATGACTCACAAAGAACACAAAGTATTAATGTTTTAATAGGGTATACCAGCCCTAAATTACACCTTGAGATTTTAGCCATTTACCATACTGTACCATATCAGCATCAGTTAATACCTACTGGAAACATTTAGTGAATGTGAATGAGTACCATCTTTAATATTTTTAAATGTTCCCCGCGCCACGTTGCGTTATTGTGTACGATTGATGTGGAATTTTTACATGTGTTCATAGCTGGACATTCATGTTACGGTATTAAACTGCATTGGAATAATGAGTTCCAACTGTACCTGATACGATTTAGTTTATGTTTCCATGTTTGCAACCAAGAATGTCGTCTTTCTGCTGGTTTAAATTAACAGTCCATAGGAATACCAGTGGGAAGAAAGGTAGTGTGACATCTCAATATGCAGTAACATAACCTTCAGAAATATTAGACACATATGTCATTCCTAGCTAGCACAGATATATTCATAAAGCCATATGAGATTGTTTCAACTATGCACCTGTTGCTCATAAGAAAGATAAAAAATGAAGATGAAATATCTAACTAGTTAATATATTATAAGGTCAGTTAATTTGATGAGCATGTCTAGTTTGCTGAGAAGCAGTGTCAATTTTAATAGTGTCAAATTATGCGGGATCCAAGAGGTGCTAGGGGGCTGTGGAATTGGTGACCTGGCCCAGTGAAGGTGGCCTTAGTATGGACACATGGTGACGAGCATTGCCCCATGTTAGTGTTAACACATGGTGACTAGCACTGCCCCATGTTAGTATTAACACATGGTGATGAGCATTGTCCCGTGTTAGTATTAACACATGGTGACGAGCATTGTCCCATGTTAATATATATACATGGTGACGAGCATTGCCCCGTGTTAGTATTAACACATGGTGACGAGCATTGCCCCGTGTTAGTATTAACACATGGTGACGAGCATTGCCCCATGTTAGTATTAACACATGGTGACGAGCATTGCCCCATGTTAGTATGAACACATGGTGACGAGCATTGCCCCGTGTTAGTATGAACACATGGTGACGAGCATTGCCCCATGTTAGTATTAACACATGGTGACGAGCATTGCCCCGTGTTAGTATTAACACATGGTGACGAGCATTGCCCCGTGTTAGTATTAACACATGGTGACGAGCATTGCCCCGTGTTAGTATTAACACATGGTGATGAGCATTGCCCCATGTAAGTATGAACACATGGTGATGAGCATTACCCCATGTTAGTATGAACACATGGTGATGAGCATTGCCCCACGTGAGTATTAACACATGGTGACAAGCATTGCCCCATGTTAGTATCAACACATGGTGACCAGCATTGCCCTGTGTTAGTATTAACACATGGTGACGAGCATTGCCCCATGTTAGTATCAACACATGGTGACAAGCGTTGTGTTAGTATTAACACACGGTGTTGAGCATTGCCTCGTGTTAGTATTAACACACGGTGACGAGCATTGCCCCGTGTTAGTATTAACACACGGTGACGAGCATTGCCCCGTATTAGGATTAACACATGGTGACGAGCATTGCCCCATGTTAACGATGCATCTGGCTTTAGTGCAAGGAATACAACTCAGGATGACCAATGCTTTCAAGCAATTGGTCTCTTCAGGGATTTTGCTCTGAACTTTAAAAGTGTCTGAACAATTTTTTTTTTTTATCTGTATCAGAAAACAGTTTTAGAAATTTCCCTTGTTTCAAGCAGAGTTTGCACTAACAGCCTTCCATGGCTAATAATAGGTCCCACTCAGAGTATATACACTGGGCCACTGGCAGGCACCTCCAGGATCCTTCAGAAAAGAAAAGAATTTATTTTTTGCAAGACGACTATTAACTACCTCTACCAACAAGGATCAGACTTTTTATGCACCCGATATAGGGCTTTGGAAAACCTACTGTGCATTTGGCTTTTGGTGATGATCAAGTTTTAATGACAAAGCATCTTTTCATACTGTACATACATGAGTGGAGTGATTGGTGTCTCTCCGTGGAATTTCTGCACAGTTATGAATTTAGAATTAAAGTAGATGTGGGTAGAGCATAACAGATATTTTGTTGCGATGTAGCTGACCCTTTTGGCAAGTTAGATATAAAGGAGAGATACACCGGCCTCATTTGCATTTTATAGCTGTCACTGAAGATGTACCGCTGCAAACAATCTCGTAGATATTACGTTCTTCCAAATTTGCTTTTCTTTACTTAAATCCTTTTATTTTCTTCCTTAATATAAAAAGTGTTGACCTGTTTTGAGCTATTAGCCATTTAGTTTATGCAAATCTTTGTCTTGGCGATGTAAAAATTCTATGTTTACAATAAGAAATTTCATTTCACAACGAGGAAAAATTTGTGCAGCATTCAAAGTGGGTTAGTGACGATTTGCATCACTTAGTTTGAGTCTGATAAAGCCACATTAATGCCAACTTACAAATGGATTCCTTTGTGCTAAGAATTTCATGTATAGTTAGTTAATATTTATTGAAGATATTTCAGATATAACATTATTGCTGTAAGTTTAAAAAAAAAAAAAAAAAACACCTTCTGCAAGATTTTGTATGTCATATATGAATACTATAATGCCTGAGTGTCATTCTAAAATATTTGACCTTTTTTTTTCTTTTTGAAGGTCAGGAAAAAAATGTGTCATGAAAAATGACTCAACCTATATTTAAAACATCATTTTCATATATTGTTCTTTGTTTCTTTTTGGTTGAAGCTTTAACACCCTTCACAGTCTCCTAAAAAAAATTAAGGATTAAAGCAAAATTATGTAGATGGCCAAATGTTGGTATGACTATAGACCTCATGCTTATCACAACAACATTTGCTTTGTATCAAAACATAAAGTGATATCACATCAAGCATTTTCTCAAAAACATATTATAAACTGAGCCCATTGTCAGCAATTTATTCCAAATGACAAAAATTCTGTTTCATATGTGTACACTGTGATCATAAAGTTAGCAATTGTTGATTTGAACTTTCATACCAAATGGCCACAGAATCTCCACAAGTGAACAGGTTAATGGTAGAATGCAATTGGTTTTGCCATGGTACATAACAGTTGAGTTTCTTCGGGGAAAACATAAATTTCTATACATTTTTTGCTGATTTTTATTTTTCTACAAGTCATTCTCTCATTTCCAAACCCTCTGTACTAACCAAGCAGGAAAATAACATAATTGCATGTAACCAACAAAAAATCTGTTCCGTGTTGGATAAGTGAATTATTCTAAATTGACAACAGCTTGCAAAATATCCTTGGCATATTGGACGCTCATTTTGTAAACTCGTCTGTCTTTTGTTGTTTAATGATTAACTTGATTTCTCCTCATCAATTTATAGATTATTGTTACTGCAGAAACAAGCCTCACATCAGGGGAGTATGTCAAATGAATTATTTCAGCTGCAATGTATGCTATCTAACAGCTGTTCCATCTTCATGCATTATTAACCATCCATAAGTTTGCAACCTTGTTCTACATTCATTGTAACCTTTAAGATTGCAGTTTTCTCTTCCTTTTGTTTTTATCAAATTAAAGCGGCCGATAAACATCGTTGACATGCAGTGCTGGATGTCAACATGATAATTGGTATCAACATAAACAGTAGCCTTGTCACAGATCTTATTGCTATCCTCTGAGGTATTTGTGGTGCTGGGGACACATGTACTGTAGTAAGAATATGTCTAAATATACTGAAAGCGAAAAGTCAGAGTATATATAAATATAAAGCCGTTAATGGAGTAATAAAATCATATTATTATTATTTTTTGACTGTGATATTATGGTATTATACTAAATATTGCAATTTAAACAGTTTTACTCTGTTTAATATTGGAAAATTTTATAGTAGTTCTCTTATTTTTTATTTAGGTTATAGCTTCCAAATATGCTAGTGAGCCAAATATTGGTCATTGAAAGTCTGAAAATGTAAATTTAGCAACCATTTATTAACTACAAATCTGATTTCTTTGCCCAATATTCTGAACGCATTCTTGTTTGTTAATTTACTCATTTTTGGAGGGGGGGAGGGGAATATGGGGGGGGGGCGGGGTTTAATTTGAAGAGTCAGCACTTCTAAGAAAGTGTTTTTGAAAATATGTGGCATGCTGAACCTTGAGGATATAACACTAATTAAAGGGTTACCTGCTTCAATTTTGGTACGTGTTAGTTTAAATCAAGCACATAATATAGAGATGGCAGTGTGCACAGTACAGTCAAAATGACTCGCAACCATGCACACCTTCAGGTCCAATATACAAGATATCTGTACCTTCACTGTGTTTGAGGGAATACTACTGTAAGGCAAGTAATGATTACATTAAAGGCATTGAAGACTCACACCAAACCGCGTGCGTCCATCTGAAAAAGTTAACTTTCCGTTGCTTGCAAATGAAGTTTTGTTTGTGTCGCTAAAAAATGCAGACAGTACAGTAATGACTGTACACTAGTGTCTAATTACCGATGGTAGCAAGCTGTGTGTGTGTATTTTCTGGGATGGATGGAGGTGTCTAAAACTGCTGTAACTTACACCTCATTCAAAACTAGGTCAGATTACCGGCATTTAGACTTTTCTTTTTGCCCGAGTCTTCACACCCTTTATTCATGGTAATACCCCGAATAGTTTAATTGACTAGAAACAGACAGTCTTTCACTGTAAGATCAAGTTTTAGAGGTGAAGTCAACGTCAAGCAACCATCTTGGGTGAAATATTGTAATACTTTGCAATCTCTTAAAGGTGCCCAACCACCGCCCCCCCCCCCCATCCCAATACCTCTCTTCTTATGAAGCTTCAGTATTTAAATGGAACAAATAGGTGATTGACAAACTTTGGTTTGTTTTTGGTCTCATGTGCATATTATAGAGTAAATGTTTCATTAATTTGTTGGCATTTTATATTTTCTTTATAATAATATTGATTTGTTTCAGATGCTTCCAACCATCCATAGTGTGTTCTTATTTACCAGTCACAATCTTTCGAATTCTCTCCCTCATATGGTAAATTTCAAACCAAATCACACATTCACGGATTAACAATTTGTATTCATACCCTTTAAAAAAAAAAAATATTTATTTTGAGTTATTCTTCAGGAAATTGTGCAAATGGCACAGTTGTCATGCATAATCAAAATGTTAAACAAATTTGCCAATATTTTCTGCGAACCTTCAGGTGTGGCCACAGTTAGTAGACATAAATTGTGCTTTTTAAATTTTTGTTTTTAATAATGGACAATATTTTGTAGAAGAGGCGCTTGGACGTTTTTTGGGGTTTGCAATCTCTTTAAGTTATGATATATCCCGGAATATGGCAAATATAATTACCTCCCAAAGGTTTGTTTGAGTTTTACACTGACCTGCCTAGGCCATCTAATCCTCGGTTTAAGAACCGGAGATGGATATCTCAGACAATTTATGATGAAGTATTTATATCCTAATTTTCTTTTTCAACTCTGGTAATTCTGATGAAAGCATTCTGATAGAAATGGATCAAAAAGAGATTGCAATATTCATAAGGAAGAGGATAAAAACATTAAAATTGAGAAGTTAGAATTGAGAAGTTATCGATGGTTCAGCCACTTCGGAGATATTATGCCGTAAATTGGACTTAAAGAGTCTTTAATAGACGTTGGACTTAGGAAGGTTTAGTACTTAAGAGTGAAATTATCAGTTGAAATGGCAGTTGGTTGCCAGTTAATTGCAGAATTTACACAGCATGTTTCATCATGAAAGCAAAGCTGAGTTTAAAACGCTAGTTTGTAAACAGCAAGTTTCAGCAAACAAAACAGGCTTGGCGGGGAAAACCCATGTAGTCCTCTTCAAACTTCAATACTTTCTTCAAAGTGGGTCGAGAAGAGGGCACTTGGTGTCCCATTTTTCAACCAGAGAAACCCTGTGCAGAAACCGCTAGTTTTATTAACTTGAATGAGGTATTTTTACCTCTTTGGTGATAAGCTTTGTATTTCCTCTGTGTAAGTCTTATCACCGAGTCTGCAGATATTTTGATTTTTCTCCGGAAAACTCATCGCTTCAAAGGAGACTTGTGATACTTTAATTTTGCGAGATCAATGGTAAACAAAATAACCCCAACATGGTTTGTATTTGACCCGAAATCAGTTATATTTTTAATCTCATGGCCACAGAAAATTGGGTCTTTCGGTTGTAACTGATGCAGCGAGAAAGGTATCAAGCCAGTAAATGGGTTAAGACATAGATCAGTGTTTAATGGCCGAATAAATTTGAAATGTTCCCTCATCGATTATCAATAGATTTACATTAAAGTGGATTTTTGTTTCACATGTGGGTTTTGGCAAAAGTGTGGCAAATTACCAAATATAAAGACCATGCTAGGTTTCTCACCCATCTTAATGTTCATTGGTTAAAATCATTAATGAATACGTCAAATGGAAAAATTGTCTCATCCTGATGATAATTCATAAAATTATTCACACACAGAGGATAATGAGAAAGTTCCTCATTCTACTTCTCATTCAAAGCTGGAAGCATTTGTCTTTTGAAAGGGATATTCACTTTGGAGGGAAAAATATTCCATACTGCTAGTAGAACACCCTATTTAAGCATCTTGTCCTTAATAAATATATGGCTGATTGAATGAAACCTATTATGACTGGCTAAACCTTCAACTACAGGCAAATTATCAAGAAAAAATAAAGTCAGTTCTCAGTTTAATTGCCCTAATGATAACATTCATTCTGCTGTTGCTAAATACAGTTACAAAATATCACCAAATTTGAAGAAGAAAAAAAATCACATTTTTGTGATACAAAATGCTTTGAGGCTCTGGTTCTGACAAAAAGATGAAGGAAATTTCTGTAATGTTGCTATAAAGCAATCAACTGTACCCACCAGAAAAAAATCTTTTTTTTAAGTTGTTTTTTTGGTCAAAGTGGGGTGAAACTTGACTGGTCAAACTATAAATCAAGTTTAATTTTTTTGAGGTTGTATTTACTGTTGAACCCTGCCAAAAGGTTTATCAAAACCACGGCATTGCTTTAACGTTTAATACTTACATTGACTTGACACGGTAGTTGTATTGATTAATTCTGCTTGTTTTGTACTTAATACGCACAAGAAAGAAATTGTAGACCCTTGAAAATGTCAAAAAATAACTAGTTGATAGGAACTATTCTGAGCAGTCACATGCTTGGTTAATAATCAGTGACATCACTATGTTCTTGTTCTTTGTGGACTAATACAATATAAAAGCAGTGCAGTTGAATGTCATGAATATGCATTAGCTTGATTGAATATGTATCATATTAGAATATATCACTCTTCTAATGGGGTTTGACTTGCAGCCACGCAAAGATGAAATTGGTATTATGTAGCTGTTTCTTGCTGTATGTGTTTTATAAGGTACAGTTGTGAATCTTGAAGTAAAATGTATGGTTAAAGTTTGCCAGATAGATCCAAAATGGTTGCCTAGTGATTAAGTTGTAGATTTAAGCCAAGATTATTTCTTCCCGTTTGAAAGCATTTCTCCAGAACTTAATTTCTTAAGATGTGACATTTAAGAAGAAAACATGTAAATATAGAATAGGAATGAATAGAATCAGGTTTATCTGGAGTGGTACCAGCATTTTACAGCTTATTTGTGCCGTGTCAGTTCTCATGTTTGGCATAAGGTCTTGATTGCTGTCTTGCGCTCTGTAAATGAAAATTCTACTTGGATCCATTACGTAATATTACAAATTTGTATCTAGGGTAAATCAGATAGAGGAGTGAGGTGAATGGATGGATGACCAAATGGCCTCCAAAAATTTCTTCAATTGAATTAAACGCTGTAATAATGGCAGAGCATGTGTGCTAATGTGCCTAGACTCTCACAAACTCTGTGTGTTATATGCCCCCCCCCCCCAACCACCCTTCTTTGGTATGCTTAAATCTGTCCCAGTTGTTGTTTGTTACAATGCTGTGGATATTATTACATAATAGCAGTTGGAATTATAGCTATTTTGCTTGTTTAGTCTCTAGAAGATTTGCAGAGGACAATTTTCAGAATATTTCATAGCTTTCTTGTGTCAAATCATGTGAAAATAAAGAATGTTTTTTTAATTAAGTAAAATGAAGAAATTCATCATTACTGTTTCTTCCTAATAGTAAGGGATGGTGTATAAAGCTTGTCAGTGATGTTACATTGACATGCATTGATTTAGTTTTGATTATCAGCCATTAGAATATATTATTATTAGTATGATTATTTAGTAGGAATTGTTTTGTATTTTGTGTTAATATCAAATATCAGGTTACCCTCATATGTATAAATATCATCAAAAATCTCTTCTTTTTTTTTTACAGGATGTCTTCTGTCTTATTATCATTTTGTAAATACATGACACAAAGAAGTTATCTTTGGCCCTCTTTTATACCATGTGTAAAATAGTCTCCCTCATCAAGGAGAAGGAATATTTTAAGACTGGCTGCACTAGAACAAGCTACAATAGCTGATAAAAGCAGCATTTGAGTTCTGTTGCCAAACTTTCTATGTATTCCTCACATAAAAAGTCTGCAATTGAGGTACTGCTAAACTTTTCCTTCAAGAAGCACTAATGGGGAGGGGGGGGGGGTGCTGTAAGGCTATTTGCTTTAAAATTTCCTCTTGTTGAAATTAGTACAAATGACAAGCACACTATTTGTCAATATTTGAATTGAAGGAATTTGTCAATATTTGAATTGAAGGAATTTGTCAATATTTGAATTGAAGGAATTTGTCAATATTTAAATTGAAGGATTGCCTATGATAAGCCAGTTATGCAAATTTGCAAATGCTGTATTACCACGCTATGTACTGTCCTGCCATAGCATGCTTTCACAGCACCCGTACTGACAGTATGAACAGTTTGTAAACCTTTGTTTGATAAAGACGTGAATATTCATACTGCTCATACTCTCAGTACAAGTGCTTTGAAGCAGGACATCAAGTACAGTGTAACAAGAATTGTCCCAACTGGGTGCAATGATCACGCTCGTACCACCCTGCACTGTTATATGATATTAGTATTTATGTAACTTTTTTTTGTACCAAAATCAACGATGCTCTAAGTTTGTTAGAAAATAATTCCTCAATTACTTTAAATTAACATTTTTGGTGCTATTATTGGATTGTAGTCATTACATAAATGTCGTAGGTAAAATAACGCTTACTAGAATTAATACTTTAAGAAGATTAGGTGACCGACCGAGATAATTCCGAACGTAGTGTACAGTCTACTTTAGGGATATATATATATAATATATATATATATATACATATATATATATTAAATTATTGAAAGCTGCTTTTTGTTAGAAAAATGTTGCAAAATAAAATTGCCAAATAAAATAACAGTCAGAGTAAAACTTGTGTTGTCTACATTCTTTATTTCATTTGCTTGTTTTAAAGATATATTCATCAGCTATAAAAAGAATTCTTCAGTTGTTTTACTTATCTAAGCCCTTCTTGCCCACTAACACTGTACCAGCAGACTGGATTTGCTAGTGTATACTCTTTATTTCCATCTGCACCTGAGAAGTGTACAATCTTCAAAGTTTGTCTTATCCTATTCGGTCTTGCTAATTTGTAGCTGAATATCCCCTTAACAATTAATGTCCAACCCTGATCGATAGCGAGGTTATGCTTTCAAACAGCTGCTGAGCTGGTCCCATTTTTGTTGAGGGGGGGGGGGGAAGAGTTGCCCTTTCTTCATAAAAAGTATTCATACTTTGTAATTTCTCCCTGAAATAAGCCTATCACTTTCACCAATTACTTTGAATACTCTGATAAATTGGACAATAATTTACCCCATGTGCCTTACATCTAGTTTTTCAAAACTATGATGTTTAATAATAATTGGTTGATGCCTACTTGACCAGCCAGCAGGGCAGTAGTAACCCCTGCAAGCATATTCTTGATGTACAGTATACTCCACAGTCTGTTTTCATGTAATACATGCACAATGGATGAAGATAGAATTATTGGACAACAGTGAGTATCTGTCAGGTATTACAATGTACTGTAGTAGCTATCTTTGACCACTGACCAATCCAATCAAAAGCTTGTCTTCTTTATCATGCACAATATTAGCTTTCTTTACTTGTAGCATGACCCAAATTCTTCCTTAACTAAGAAATTGAAAGTTTTGTCAGAAAGTTTGTGGTGCCCTTGAAACATTTTAGACTTAACATTTTTAGCATTCCAAATTCAGCCCGTCCGTGACCCCATCTTACACCACTTATTCCACTAAAGTCTGTTATTTGCCTCTGAACTCTGAAGTTGTCATACCCTATACAAGCAATACACAACCTCCTCACTCTGTGCAGATAACACTCTCCTGCATTCCACTCTCTCCTCCAACCCACTCTCATCTAACCCACTCTCTCCTCCAACCCACTCTCTCCGCCAACCCACTCTCCTTCAACCCACTCTCTTCATCCACTCTCTCCTCCAATCACAAGACTCCACATCCTCCTTAATCTACCTCAAACAACAAGCACTAATAGACTCCACCTCCTCCTTGGCCTGAGAGCCAAACTTGCATCTGCTCTGACACTGGTGGCTCATACACCAACACACCAGCTGTTTCAAGACCCCAGTGGCTAATTTTGTGACATCCTTTCGCCAATCCATTCAAAATTACTTGAAATCCGCTCCAGGAACAATCCACCCTCTGTTGCACCCTCAGGCTCCAGTACCATCCTCTCTGTATTGCCTTCTCAGGCCTCAGTACCATCCTCTCTCTATTGTTTCCTCAGGCTCCGGTACCATCCTCTCTCTATTGTTTCCTCAGGCTCCGGTACCATCCTCTCTCTATTGTTTCCTCAGGCTCCAGTACCATCCTCTCTCTATTGTTTCCTCAGGCTCCGGTACCATCCTGTCTCTAATGTTTCCTCAGGCTCCGGTACCATCCTGTCTCTATTGTTTCCTCAGGCTCCGGTACCATCCTCTCTCTATTGTTTCCTCAGGCTCCGGTACCATCCTGTCTCTAATGTTTCCTCAGGCTCCAGTACCATCCTCTCTCTATTGCTCTCTCAGGATCCGGTACCATCCGCTCTTTATTGTTTTCTCAGGCTCCGGTACCATCCTCTCTCTATTGTTTACTCAGGCTCCGGTACCATCTTCCCTCTATTGCTCTCTCAGATTCCGGTACCATCCTCTCTCTGTTTCTTCCTCGGCCTCTGGTACTATCCTCTCTCTCTATTGATCCCTCAGGGTCGGTATTTTTTCTTTGATAAAGAACCCGCTGATCGTCTCAATTTCTTTCTCTCCTGGTGGTGAAGCCGATCCTTCTCTATCTGCCTTTGGACTTTCTCATCCTGGTTTTAAATGAAATGCAAAAAAAAAAAAGTTGGACGTTGATGCTTCTGCACCAAAGTGAACTTGGAAGTAGATGGGTGTAATTTCATTGATGCACATTGACAAAAGTATTCTTCATTTCTTCAAAAGTTGACATCCCAATTGGGATGCACCACAATACATTCATTGGTATATGGTTAACTTGGGTCGCAGATTTCGATGCGCTTGCAAGAAGTAAAAAAACCAACTGGTCTTCATCTTTCAGGCTACAGGTGACCGACACTATGTTTATTTATACACTACGAGCTACAGAGGCATGTCTGTTCTATTTTGTTTGTACATAGGAAAAACCACATTTTACAATTGCTCATAAATGAACTTAAGCAGGATTATTCGGGGCTTGTGATTCCTATGCTCTGCAATCTCAACTCTTTTGCAGGCTTAAGACTGCTAAACCTTTCAAGGACAACCAAACATTAAAATTTTGTTTTAGATCCCACTTTGCATTTGTAACAACACAATTGCAAACGTCTCTTTAAGAAACTAGCTCGCTTAGGTAACTCGGGAACGGTAGGATATGTGTTTAGCAACGTGACTAACAGGTGTCACAAGATTCACCGAGATTCTCACTTCCTCCTAAAGTATTTTAGTGGCGAGCAGCAAAGTTTGCAAACAGCGCCAGACAGCGATCTAACTTTGATATTAAAACTGCGGGAGACAAAGACTATCGAGGACGGCACTGCTGTGAACTGCGTCACATGACCCATTTATTAGTTATTCATTATAATCCGTGTTGAGCAGTCACTTACCGCACCCAGATGAAATGTAGATTCGTTGACTGCTGCAGCAGATTTGCCTGTGGCAGGTCTTCCAACAGAGAGGGATATTCTCTCTCCAAATGACTTCCTACGTTGAAACAAGTAGAACAAACAAAATAATAATAATATAATAATAATAATAATAATAATAATAATAATAATAGTAGTAATAATAATAATAATAATAATAATAATAATAATAATAATAAATAAGTTCTTAATATAATGCCATATACCAAAATGCCTCTAGGCGCTTTACAAAACTTTAAAAAAAAAAAAAATAATAATAAAAAAAAAATTAAAAAATTAAAAACAAAAAATTAAAAAAAATGCTTTATGCCAATAATTACATTCTATTGAGACAATTCCTGTAACATTTCAGCATATCATATATGTACGTTGCCAGCAGGAGTTGACAGCCTTTATAAAAATAGGGTCATTATTGAAAAGGAAAATTAACAACTTGAGTTAAAAGGATAACTTAAGGCAAAACATTATTTATGGCAGTTCATAAGAATAAAAGAAAAAAATATTTCTAGTAGTCTAATTTGTATTTCCTATAACAGATATTTTTAGAGAAATGACCCTATAAACTTTCCAGGGCTTATAAATGATAATTCTATTTAGTCTAACACACAGACCATTCACTCATTTCCCTAGATGCAACCCAAAACTCTTTGAGATTACATAAAGAGTTTTTTGGTCGTAAATAACATGCTTACATCGAATAACGAACAGACAAGGATGCTCTGCTGTAAATACAAAGTTAAATAAATGTTTTATTCGAGTTATTGGAACTTACAAAGGAATTGGAATAAAGCCAACATTTAGGTCTGCACTGAGGACCCAACATCATTATCAATTTAAGGAGCATCCCATAGTTATAGCAGTGTTTAAACGTGACACAAAGATGACTACAGCCATCAATGGGCGGAAAACATGCTACATAACCAACTACCAGAGCCATCCTCAGTCTTAAATGCCAACAATCCCATCTTCATATAGGATATGATCATGAAAGTCAAATGTGACTCATGGTAATGTTAATGACATTTGACCTCTAAACATACCTAGCTAATTTATTGGTCTTCTTATGATCATCTTTCTTCTCCTCTCCTTGATCGACCTCGTACATCTTGGTCATCTCATCCATTTGTCGTCGGAGTTCTTTAACCCGTCTCTCCTGTTTTATCTTCTTCCTTTGTTCTCTCATCTCCTCCAGCCATTCTTTGTCGTCATCCGAACTGCTGTCTTCATCACTGCTCGCTCTCCCTTCCATCTCCTCCACCTGGGAATTTAAAAGCAACGTATATGACTCTTAGCTCATGAGCACACAATGAGAGGTGTGGTGAGGGGGGGCACTGTGAAGAAATCTGTTTAGGTACGGTCCAAATGTTTCTTCCACCTGGTATATTTTGAGGACTATTTCTATAGTACATTAAAGGAGGGAATGTTTCAATGCGCAAAGGTATGTATGATTGCAGACTGGTACATCGCAGCTAAACCGAGACTTGTGAAATGATGTTGTCCATCTTGTATATTGATATTACAATGACTTCACTACCAGAAAATTGCTAGCATCTGTGATCTAGCACAAGATTAGTGTATGACTCTACGCTACTCTCAAACACTATACCATCTCGAAGTCTGTATAAAGAGAGCAACTTCCCCCCCCCCACCCCCCTTGTTTTCATGACTAGTTCCAATATGATGATCCCTCCAACAGACAATGAATCTAAGACCAGTGCATGACCGCAGCTCACCTCATCTTCATCTCGTGTCTGAGCAGAGGCGGTGATCTCTTTGTCTCGTCTCTTCTGCTGTTTGCTGATCAGTGGTTTGGCTAGACGGTATTCCTCACTTTCCTCATCCACTTGAAAGTCTGGATTCTCAAAGAGAGCAGAGAAACGGCTGTCCTGGAGAATTCCATCTGCAGTCTTCTTAGAGTATTAATAAAAAAATAAAAAAATAAAAATGATGCACGAAAGTAAGTGGAATATAATAAGTCATTTTCTAACATGCCAATAACAATAAAATTGCTTGGTCAACAATATTTCAAAAAAAAAAAAAAGACTATAGGAACAGAATTATGAAAAAATATTAATAGCAAACTGCAAACAAGCTAATTCAAGTAGCGTGTTGAATTCTAATACTTTGACGACCCTTTTCAACTACCAACCAGACGGGATTATTCTTGCAACTCAAACATGATGAATTTAATAGAACAATACCCCTCTGTCATTGGCTAATATTGTAAATTCCCTGTGACCATTTAAACTTCATGATACAAAGAGCATCCATGGGTTTAGTATACTGTTCGCATAAAACCTAGACTAGGTCTTCAATGTGTGTGTGTACAACTGACACATTAGGCTATAATCATGTAAACATGCATCTTGTTCATAGATTAAACTTTGTTGTGAAAACAAATGCAATAAAGTGACATCTCACACTGCGTTTTGCACTCAAGCCTTTGAGAAACGGGAGAGCTTAACATTATAAACAGTCAGCTGCTGAGACCTTTCAGGGTCTGAGGAGTCTTGGAAGGATTAACCTCTCAAAATTATCTAAATAACAGAGTTTTTTTAATTGGTTGGAAGTCATTTGACAAACTCTTAGCTTGGTAGATAGTTCTTTTTTCTGTTAGATGTACAAAAGGCAAAGGAGATAACCTGAAATCAGGTCGTGAATTTGGGATATTCTGTTTTCTTCTAAAATCGCAATGATGATGTAGCTGTGGAAAATTATGCAACTGCGGCTAAGGTTTACAGAAAATATAAACAGAAGCCCTAAATACTGTACTTTTGAAGCCCCCCCACACCCAAGCCCCCCCCCAAAACACATAAGAAAGAAAACACATTGTGTCAGTGACAATATACATTATAACAAAATGCACAACTATCAAGTTTCTTTATTCATGTACTTCCACTGTGGGAAGCAATTACGTTACCATACGAACCAACCAAGTTTTGAAATAAAAGGTTTTTGCAAGGTTTTAAATGTTTCGCTGTATATAAAATTAATATGTTAAGGACTTGGAGTTTAACGCCAAGAGCAACCAGCTGTTAAATTTAACGATGGTAATGTACTGCTTCTGGGATAAAACCAACCGTTTTATCAAATCTGACCAAAGTTGACTCATAAGACCAATGTTATTGTACTTAAAGACAATAAAGTCGAGTCAAAATTTCTTTCACATTAACAATTTTTTTATCTCCAAATTACCCCTACAGGTTCAAAATGGTCCTAGAGTGGCTTACATTGCATGACTCATGACATAAAATGTTGCTAGACTTTTCAAATACAGAAAAATACTGATTTAATCAACAAACCCAGAATGCCCACAGGCTTTTGTGATTAAGGTTGCCTTAAAAATGTGTCATTCAGTTATTGGATTGGTAAGGCAACTGAGTTAAATTTGTCCAATAAACTTGCTGCTAGAAATATCAAAGCTTTCTTATGATTCTAAGGTGACTTCAGCTAAATATATCTGTAAAGTGTGCTTGTCAAATAAAACAAAATATGTCAGAGGCAATAACCATAGATGACAGCATTCTTTGCCAGAGTCCAGCAACAAACAGCTTTTGAAACAAATGTGAAAGACAGACAATTACATATATGTTCTGCCATTATTAGCAGCTGTTTCATATCCAACTTGAGTAACTTAAATCAATTAAGTCAGTTTCTGTATACACAAAAATCCTTCAGAAAATCATTACTACTGCTAAATAACTGTACAGTTTTGACTAAGTCATTGGGATATAGATTAGCAACTTCTGCCACACAGGTTTGTGTAGGCTCATATAGTATGTGATAATGTAACAGGCCATCTCTGTCCGTCTAATAACCTCCTCCTCATCCTCCCCACCCCACCCCAATGCCCCCCACCCCACCCCAATGCCCCTCACTCTTGTAAACACCCTTGACCTTACCTTATCCTTTGCTGTCCTCCCCATCCTCCCCACCCCACCCCAATGCCCCCTCACTCTTGTAAACACCCTTGACCTTATCTTATCCTTAACCTTTGCTGTCCTCCCCATCCTCCCCGCCACACCCCAATGCCCCCTCACTCTTGTAAACACCCTTGACCTTATCTTATCCTTAACCTTTGCTGTCCTCCCAATCCTCCCCACCACACCCCAATGCCCCTCACTCTTGTAAACACCCTTGACCTTACCTTATCCTTTGCTGTCCTCCCCATCCTCCCCACCCCACCCCAATGCCCCCTCACTCTTGTAAACACCCTTGACCTTATCTTATCCTTAACCTTTGCTGTCCTCCCCATCCTCCCCACCACACCCCAATGCCCCCTCACTCTTGTAAACACCCTTGACCTTATCTTATCCTTAACCTTTGCTGTCCTCCCCATCCTCCCCGCCACACCCCAATGCCCCCTCACTCTTGTAAACACCCTTGACCTTACCTTATCCTTTGCTGTCCTCCCCATCCTCCCCACCCCACCCCAATGCCCCCTCACTCTTGTAAACACCCTTGACCTTATCTTATCCTTAACCTTTGCTGTCCTCCCCATCCTCCCCGCCACACCCCAATGCCCCCTCACTCTTGTAAACACCCTTGACCTTATCTTATCCTTAACCTTTGCTGTCCTCCCCATCCTCCCCGCCACACCCCAATGCCCCCTCACTCTTGTAAACACCCTTGACCTTATCTTATCCTTAACCTTTGCTGTCCTCCCCATCCTCCCCGCCACACCCCAATGCCCCCTCACTCTTGTAAACACCCTTGACCTTATCTTATCCTTAACCTTTGCTGTCCTCCCCATCCTCCCCGCCACACCCCAATGCCCCCTCACTCTTGTAAACACCCTTGACCTTATCTTATCCTTAACCTTTGCTGTCCTCCCCATCCTCCCCGCCACACCCCAATGCCCCCTCACTCTTGTAAACACCCTTGACCTTATCTTATCCTTAACCTTTGCTGTCCTCCCCATCCTCCCCGCCACACCCCAATGCCCCCTCACTCTTGTAAACACCCTTGACCTTATCTTATCCTTAACCTTTGCTGTCCTCCCCATCCTCCCCGCCACACCCCAATGCCCCCTCACTCTTGTAAACACCCTTGACCTTATCTTATCCTTAACCTTTGCTGTCCTCCCCATCCTCCCCGCCACACCCCAATGCCCCCTCACTCTTGTAAACACCCTTGACCTTACCTTATCCTTAACCTTTGCTGTCCTCCCCATCCTCCCCGCCACACCCCAATGCCCCCTCACTCTTGTAAACACCCTTGACCTTACCTTATCCTTAACCTTTGCTGTCCTCCCCATCCTCCCCACCCCACCCCAATGCCCCCTCACTCTTGTAAACACCCTTGACCTTATCTTATCCTTAACCTTTGCTGTCCTCCCCATCCTCCCCGCCACACCCCAATGCCCCCTCACTCTTGTAAACACCCTTGACCTTATCTTATCCTTAACCTTTGCTGTCCTCCCCATCCTCCCCGCCACACCCCAATGCCCCCTCACTCTTGTAAACACCCTTGACCTTATCTTATCCTTAACCTTTGCTGTCCTCCCCATCCTCCCCGCCACACCCCAATGCCCCCTCACTCTTGTAAACACCCTTGACCTTATCTTATCCTTAACCTTTGCTGTCCTCCCCATCCTCCCCGCCACACCCCAATGCCCCCTCACTCTTGTAAACACCCTTGACCTTATCTTATCCTTAACCTTTGCTGTCCTCCCCATCCTCCCCGCCACACCCCAATGCCCCCTCACTCTTGTAAACACCCTTGACCTTATCTTATCCTTAACCTTTGCTGTCCTCCCCATCCTCCCCGCCACACCCCAATGCCCCCTCACTCTTGTAAACACCCTTGACCTTATCTTATCCTTAACCTTTGCTGTCCTCCCCATCCTCCCCGCCACACCCCAATGCCCCCTCACTCTTGTAAACACCCTTGACCTTATCTTATCCTTAACCTTTGCTGTCCTCCCCATCCTCCCCACCACACCCCAATGCCCCTCACTCTTGTAAACACCCTTGACCTTATCTTATCCTTAACCTTTGCTGTCCTCCCCATCCTCCCCGCCACACCCCAATGCCCCCTCACTCTTGTAAACACCCTTGACCTTATCTTATCCTTAACCTTTGCTGTCCTCCCCATCCTCCCCACCCCACCCCAATGCCCCCTCACTCTTGTAAACACCCTTGACCTTATCCTTAACCTTTGCTGTCCTCCCCATCCTCCCCACCACACCCCAATGCCCCCTCACTCTTGTAAACACCCTTGACCTTATCTTATCCTTAACCTTTGCTGTCCTCCCCATCCTCCCCACCCCACCCCACCCCAATGCCCCCTCACTCTTGTAAACACCCTTGACCTTATCCTTAACCTTTGCTGTCCTCCCCATCCTCCCCACCACACCCCAATGCCCCCTCACTCTTGTAAACACCCTTGACCTTACCTTATCCTTAACCTTTGCTGTCCTCCCCATCCTCCCCGCCACACCCCAATGCCCCCTCACTCTTGTAAACACCCTTGACCTTATCTTATCCTTAACCTTTGCTGTCCTCCCCATCCTCCCCGCCACACCTCAATGCCCCCTCACTCTTGTAAACACCCTTGACCTTATCTTATCCTTAACCTTTGCTGTCCTCCCCATCCTCCCCGCCACACCCCAATGCCCCCTCACTCTTGTAAACACCCTTGACCTTATCTTATCCTTAACCTTTGCTGTCCTCCCCATCCTCCCCACCACACCCCAATGCCCCCTCACTCTTGTAAACACCCTTGACCTTATCTTATCCTTATCCTTTGCTGTCCTCCCCATCCTCCCCGCCACACCCCAATGCCCCCTCACTCTTGTAAACACCCTTGACCTTACCTTATCCTTTGCTGTCCTCCCCATCCTCCCCACCCCACCCCAATGCCCCCTCACTCTTGTAAACACCCTTGACCTTATCTTATCCTTAACCTTTGCTGTCCTCCCCATCCTCCCCGCCACACCCCAATGCCCCCTCACTCTTGTAAACACCCTTGACCTTATCTTATCCTTAACCTTTGCTGTCCTCCCCATCCTCCCCGCCACACCCCAATGCCCCCTCACTCTTGTAAACACCCTTGACCTTATCTTATCCTTAACCTTTGCTGTCCTCCCCATCCTCCCCGCCACACCCCAATGCCCCCTCACTCTTGTAAACACCCTTGACCTTATCTTATCCTTAACCTTTGCTGTCCTCCCCATCCTCCCCGCCACACCCCAATGCCCCCTCACTCTTGTAAACACCCTTGACCTTATCTTATCCTTAACCTTTGCTGTCCTCCCCATCCTCCCCGCCACACCCCAATGCCCCCTCACTCTTGTAAACACCCTTGACCTTATCTTATCCTTAACCTTTGCTGTCCTCCCCATCCTCCCCGCCACACCCCAATGCCCCCTCACTCTTGTAAACACCCTTGACCTTATCTTATCCTTAACCTTTGCTGTCCTCCCCATCCTCCCCGCCACACCCCAATGCCCCCTCACTCTTGTAAACACCCTTGACCTTATCTTATCCTTAACCTTTGCTGTCCTCCCCATCCTCCCCGCCACACCCCAATGCCCCCTCACTCTTGTAAACACCCTTGACCTTACCTTATCCTTAACCTTTGCTGTCCTCCCCATCCTCCCCGCCACACCCCAATGCCCCCTCACTCTTGTAAACACCCTTGACCTTACCTTATCCTTAACCTTTGCTGTCCTCCCCATCCTCCCCACCCCACCCCAATGCCCCCTCACTCTTGTAAACACCCTTGACCTTATCTTATCCTTAACCTTTGCTGTCCTCCCCATCCTCCCCGCCACACCCCAATGCCCCCTCACTCTTGTAAACACCCTTGACCTTATCTTATCCTTAACCTTTGCTGTCCTCCCCATCCTCCCCGCCACACCCCAATGCCCCCTCACTCTTGTAAACACCCTTGACCTTATCTTATCCTTAACCTTTGCTGTCCTCCCCATCCTCCCCGCCACACCCCAATGCCCCCTCACTCTTGTAAACACCCTTGACCTTATCTTATCCTTAACCTTTGCTGTCCTCCCCATCCTCCCCGCCACACCCCAATGCCCCCTCACTCTTGTAAACACCCTTGACCTTATCTTATCCTTAACCTTTGCTGTCCTCCCCATCCTCCCCGCCACACCCCAATGCCCCCTCACTCTTGTAAACACCCTTGACCTTATCTTATCCTTAACCTTTGCTGTCCTCCCCATCCTCCCCGCCACACCCCAATGCCCCCTCACTCTTGTAAACACCCTTGACCTTATCTTATCCTTAACCTTTGCTGTCCTCCCCATCCTCCCCGCCACACCCCAATGCCCCCTCACTCTTGTAAACACCCTTGACCTTATCTTATCCTTAACCTTTGCTGTCCTCCCCATCCTCCCCACCACACCCCAATGCCCCTCACTCTTGTAAACACCCTTGACCTTATCTTATCCTTAACCTTTGCTGTCCTCCCCATCCTCCCCGCCACACCCCAATGCCCCCTCACTCTTGTAAACACCCTTGACCTTATCTTATCCTTAACCTTTGCTGTCCTCCCCATCCTCCCCACCACACCCCAATGCCCCCTCACTCTTGTAAACACCCTTGACCTTATCTTATCCTTAACCTTTGCTGTCCTCCCCATCCTCCCCGCCACACCCCAATGCCCCCTCACTCTTGTAAACACCCTTGACCTTATCTTATCCTTAACCTTTGCTGTCCTCCCCATCCTCCCCACCCCACCCCAATGCCCCCTCACTCTTGTAAACACCCTTGACCTTATCTTATCCTTAACCTTTGCTGTCCTCCCCATCCTCCCCACCACACCCCAATGCCCCCTCACTCTTGTAAACACCCTTGACCTTATCTTATCCTTAACCTTTGCTGTCCTCCCCATCCTCCCCGCCACACCCCAATGCCCCTCACTCTTGTAAACACCCTTGACCTTATCTTATCCTTAACCTTTGCTGTCCTCCCCATCCTCCCCGCCACACCCCAATGCCCCTCACTCTTGTAAACACCCTTGACCTTATCTTATCCTTAACCTTTGCTGTCCTCCCCATCCTCCCCACCCCACCCCAATGCCCCCTCACTCTTGTAAACACCCTTGACCTTATCTTATCCTTAACCGTTGCTGTCCTCCCCATCCTCCCCGCCACACCTCAATGCCCCCTCACTCTTGTAAACACCCTTGACCTTATCTTATCCTTAACCTTTGCTGTCCTCCCCATCCTCCCCGCCACACCCCAATGCCCCCTCACTCTTGTAAACACCCTTGACCTTATCTTATCCTTAACCTTTGCTGTCCTCCCCATCCTCCCCACCACACCCCAATGCCCCCTCACTCTTGTAAACACCCTTGACCTTATCTTATCCTTAACCTTTGCTGTCCTCCCCATCCTCCCCGCCACACCCCAATGCCCCCTCACTCTTGTAAACACCCTTGACCTTATCTTATCCTTAACCTTTGCTGTCCTCCCCATCCTCCCCACCCCACCCCAATGCCCCCTCACTCTTGTAAACACCCTTGACCTTATCTTATCCTTATCCTTTGCTGTCCTCCCCATCCTCCCCGCCACACCCCAATGCCATCTCACTCTTGTAAACACCCTTGACCTTATCTTATCCTTAACCTTTGCTGTCCTCCCCATCCTCCCCGCCACACCCCAATGCCCCCTCACTCTTGTAAACACCCTTGACCTTACCTTATCCTTATCCTTTGCTGTCCTCCCCATCCTCCCCGCCACACCCCAATGCCCCCTCACTCTTGTAAACACCCTTGACCTTACCTTATCCTTAACCTTTGCTGTCCTCCCCATCCTCACCACCCAACCCCAATGCGCCCTCACTCTTGTAAACACCCTTGACCTTACCTTATCCTTAACCTTTGCTGTCCTCCCCATCCTCCCCACCCAACCCCAATGCCTCCTCACTCTTGTTAACACCCTTGACCTTACCTTATCTTTAACCTTTGCAGTCTTTTTAGCTTCTCCCTCATCTTGCAGTTTCAAAGCCAGAGCTGCATTAACCTTTGGCAATTTCTGAGAAAGTATAAGATGAGGAAAAGTTAGCAATGCATAACCAAAAAAAAAAAAACCCAAAAAAAACCATAAACCAAAACCCCAAAAACAATGATTGATTGATTGTAATAAAAACACATATAGCAATCCCTACAAAGATAATTTAATCTTTAAATTATGTGTGGTAACATAGAGGTGTGCAAATGTAGAAATAGCTAATACAGAGGGAAGAATAGCATGACATATTGTAATGGGATAACACCATCTCAACATTATTGTGTCAGTACCTATTGTAAAAGGGCACCGATGTGTGATATCACTAAGAATTGGGTTGATGGATGAGGAGAGGAAAGGAGGGAGGGGGTGGGGGGGGGAGAGGAAGACAGAGCAAAACCCTTCATGTGCAAATGATTCATATTATACTCTCAATTTGGACATCTAAAGATATGGTCCTAAATTTAAATACTTTAATTAGAGAGTGGAGTGGGTGAGGGATGGAAGGGGGAAGGGTGAGGAAAGGGGGATATGGTTGCCTTGACTTATATTACCATCAATGACCACAAAGGGTTGAATACTTTATTTCATCAAGTGAACCTGAAATATTTAGTTACTACTGTTTACTTTCACAATTCAAAGTTTGGGGTATTTATTAATAAATTTTATTATTAACAAATTATATGCAACAACACCAAATTGTGAATGTTCAAAATTGAAGATGAGTTGCCATCGTTAATTACTTGAAGTGGAACGTGATTGGTCGAGCTAGTGAGTTTTCTTTTGGATGGTATTTTGGTATTGATATTGTATCAGTGTTTTCTCTAAAACCAACACAAAAAGCCGTTATTAAACAGCTTTCAGAGTTAAGTTGCTATATTGCAGTAATTTCACCAGACGCAGACCAGACCAGAAAATGGTTAATATTGATCAAGCCAAGACATATACCCAGACATTGTCATTCAATGAACATCTGTTAGTGGGTGTCTATTGATTCCACAGAATTTCTATTATGTCCAGATGCAGGGCACCTTTATTCAACTGGAACCTTAATTAACCGATTCCAGAAATGCAAAATGAAAGTTTTAAGCTTTCTCATCTTTGTTTGAGACAACCATTAACAAATCAAGACTTTGAATGTGCTTGTTCATGTATTCTGGAATCAAACATTATCGAAACATTAATACACAAGTGGATGCAAACGGCCTCTTTTTTGCTACTGACTTAAATAATTAGAAGATTTTTTTCTGATATCACTTTGCATTCAAGTTTCACTGATTTACCTTAAGTTTCTTGACCCTGTTGGACCTAGCTTCTTCAATCTTCTTCTGAATTAAGTTTTTCTTGTAGTTATCGTAAGCGAATGGATCTGCGATGGACTTTGCTTTGTGGTAGAGCCTGATATCCATAAAGTAACCGTGCATGTATGCTCGTAGTAAACTGGAGCCAATCAAATGGCCCAGTCCTGTGGAAAGTTCAAAAAAGAGAGAGTTAAAGACCGTGATTTCGCTGTAATAACGATGAATTTAGCCTTGGGATACACTAGAACCACTCAAATGGATCATTGTTTGCATAGATATGCAGGGGCGTAGCCAGTATGTAGCACTGTAGGCCCGGGCTTACACTTTTTTGTCCAAGTTATCTTTTTTTTAAAACACCCATAATTCAAATCCATAAGATTGCATCATATGGCAATCGTCGCATAGCTCTCGCCTTCTCTTATTAGGCTAACTTAAACATTTACTAGCTACAGTTGTATCAAAGGCAATTACTGGCTATAGTTGTATCAAAGACATTTCTGGCCTATCTTTGTATCTACATTCTACAAGTATCAGAAGCTGAAAAGTAAGAATACTCTGTACATGTACCTTGCTTATTTTAAATACATGTATTATTGAATTACGTACTATTTTAACTCATTTGTTTTTTGGGTTTAAAAGTGATATTGAATGAGGTGTCTCAAGTTAGCAAGAGGCCAGGGAACCAGAATGAACACTCGAGAAGGGCCGTTTCCGGCCATCTGGGAGGTTTGTAAAACCAAAAATGTTCTTGCACACTCCGCGCCAACCGATGGCGGCGCTCCGTTCAGATAGTAGTGCCTACAGTACAACTTTGAAAATCCTGGCTACGCCCCTGATATGGTTAACAATGAGAGTGGTAAGGTCCTGATGGCCATGAAATAACAAATGAATGTAGGCTTGGAATACACTAGAACCACTCAAAATGGCTCAGTCCTGTGTAGATATGGTTTGAAAGGACAGAATTCAGTCAAAGATAGTTCTATTTGAGGCATTAAATTGTATCTTCTTGCAGGACCAATCCCACCAATGGCCTAAGCCAAGCCTCCTACAATGGAGTTACAACTGACGTTAAGTATGATGTGACTTCCCTCACATACAAATACATTATCCCTCAATACTCAATATTGTGCCAAGTAAAGTTACCATTCAGGCTAATCATGTCTGTAGTTGGTAATGTAAGTTTTACCATATTGTTCTGTACCATCATCCTTGACTGCATTAATGCTGTGTACAGAGGGGAACAACAAGGACAAGCCCCCTCCCCCATCCCTCATTCCTTAATAGAACACTCAAACACGTTGTTTGTGTCTGTAATACCTTGATGGGATACAGGGATATTTTGTATTGAAACTGTTATTTGTTTGTTGCCAAAAACCAATGGTTTTCATTATCTCCAGTTTATCAGCTAAATTTGGATCTAAATATGCAAATGTTTATGACTTTGAATGCTCAAAAATTCTTATCACATAAAATGTATCATGGATACTTCACAGAGATCTTTGGTTCAATAACCTGTGAATTGATTCACCAATAGGCAACACCCTGATTGGTGGAAGTATAAATGTATAAGTCCTACTTACCTAACCCATCCAGCTCTGATTTGGTGACAAATTTGTAATCGTCGTAGACCTCCGACTGAGGATTCTCCTCCAATTCTTCCGTCAAATTATCCAGAAAGGAGCACCACTTGGGAGCTGGACCCAGAGACTAGAAGAGAGAACAATAATATCAAATCTCAACACACTTTTTCTCTTTCCGTAAAATATATAAAATTAAGCAATTTTCAATCAAATCAATCTTGTCAGGGTATACACTGAAGGAAGAAAACATACTTCAATTTTCTCTGTTAACATTTCATCCAGCACTGTTTGGTGCAATGCATATTTTATCACTTAATTAGTTGTTGTAATAGTAACCGGTACTTCCTGAAGGTACAGTAGTTGGTTCACCCCTGCCTTGTATGTTTCCTTCCAACATCACCTCTAATCACACACACTAGGATAGTAATGACCCACTGCCAATCAAATGTAAATATGAACAGCAGCACAGTTTCATACCCAAATCATGTAGACTAATAGGTAAATCATGATTAGTGTCAAAAGCATGCAAACTCAGTTGGCAGTATTTCATTTCAGTGCAACAGGTAATGTTGCAGTTACAGCAGGTTTGTACCTGCTCCAAAGCAGGGCAAGAAAAAACAAATCATGGTTAATATTTCTTTAAGTGTGACAGGCAATACTGAAGTTGCAGGCATGTTGTACCTGCTCCTCAATAGGGTTGCAATAACTTGTTGCACCTGACTAGACTGATCTCCCCTACCCCCCCTCCCCAATCCCTACTAGGGGTACCAGCCTGTACTTACTGGAGTGAAGTATATAGACATCTTGGGGGCTTCATTGGCCATCAATACTAATCCTGAGTTTGGTACCACACACACATCATTGATGTCTGCATCAGGTTCTATCGTTACAAAAGGTTTTCCCTGTTAAAAAAAACACAAAAGGAGAAGAAAAAAACAACAGAGTGAAGAAGGTTGGAAACTAATTTCACGAGTGTTCTTATTATATCTTACATTGACAATGGTTAACAAACTTGAAATAGTATTTCTACATGT
The DNA here is from genome assembly GCF_037975245.1 of Apostichopus japonicus. Taxonomy (NCBI): domain Eukaryota; kingdom Metazoa; phylum Echinodermata; class Holothuroidea; order Aspidochirotida; family Stichopodidae; genus Apostichopus; species Apostichopus japonicus. The sequence goes on along the minus strand of NC_092569.1, from coordinate 10,306,762 downwards.
ACCAATACTCAGAATTGATAGGATTGAAAGAAGGTGGGAAAGTTGAAATATATTCGCTTGACATAAATAATTTGCAGCTTTGGTAAATAGCCTGGATATTGCTCTTTACGTTGTGTTTGTTTTCATATGTTCATTTCGATTAGGAACCTGACAGTAATTGGGCATACATCAGGTTTTAACAGAAACTCTCCCCCCCAACAAAAAACACACACCAAAACACCCATAGCTGCTTACTGTTTTCTCATTCCACATTTTGAGTCCTTTTTTGTCAGCCGATAGCACCAAGTCCATGTCTGCTTTGTAGTGGATACTCTTGATTGGTAACTGGTTGCGATGATCCTTGACCAAGATGGGCTTATCCGATCGGATATCGTACAGCAAAATCTGCAAATTTACGTGCAAATATGAAAGTCACAAAGATTTAATTGATGCGTTCAGCCATTAAAAGATATTACCATAACAACAGAATTGGGGAAATGATTAGAATACGGATAACGGTAAGAACGTTAAATGGTACGAACACTGAACCATTTAATAGAAACTGTGGGGTTGACCATTGCTATGGTCAAGCAGCACATGAAGATGAGTTTGTTTTTAAAGTGATGTCTAGAATCTGGGCTGATGCATAATTTACACAAGATATGAAAAGCAAAAGTAGTCTGAGGTAGTTTGCATCCAGGACCGATTCATTGTTTTTGTTGTCCGAAATGATCTCCAATGTTCTAAGACAATCCTCAATGAGAAGAACATTGTAAGAAATAGAAGTTTATCAAACCAAAAATCAGTCCAACCAATAACTTTACCAAGAGATCGTCCATATTGATGATATACTGTAACTTTCCATACATTCTCCTGACAGACGGATATCATGATATCAGCTATATTATATCAGCTATATGTAAGTATATGGGTTTATTTACCTACAGTACTGGAACCTTGAAAACTGTCACAACAGTAGACAAGATGAAATGCAATTAACTGAGCACTACAAATAGCCTTTATTCGAGTTTCTCTAAGTCCTTACCTGTCCTGTGGATGTTCCTACAGCAAAATGTAAGGCATCTTTGAATTTAAAGGCTGTCACTGATGGCACTCTCAGAATCCTGAAAATAAGACCACAATGTTAGGAACAGAAATTATAGTAGAAAATACACCCAGTAGATAGGGATTACAACAATATTTACAGAAATGATAGAAAATACAGCGAGTAGCCAAGGATTACAACAAAAATTAACAGAAATCATAGAAAATACACCAAGTAGCCAGGGATTACAACAACATTAACACAAAGATTGGCTGAAATGGATTCTAGAAATATTCAGATTTTCTATTTTGGTGTGTGTGTGTGCTAAGGGTTAAGTGATGATGCCTGCCCTATGGAAACAAATAAATTATTTTAATGATGAGAATAGAATTCAGCTCCATTTTGCCCTCCCCCTCTCCCTTAAATAACAGATATTGTTGCCATGGTAACACAGTCCAACTTACTCTGTTTGTCCATTGACACTGCTGAGTGCACAGTCCAGTTCTCCAACTTGATCTCTAGTCCTTGGATCCCAGCAGATAACTTTACCCTCTGCTGTACCTGCTGCTAGCAGATGGTGTGCTGGGTTCATGTCACAACAGTTCATGGCACTAGGACACAAACAGACAAGAAGATTTAATGAAACAACACTAAAAACATACAGTGTCTTGCTAATGTATGTATGCATGTATTTTAGATCCTCCTGCAAGCAGTGAATTCGTGAAGAAGCCTCATTGGCTAATCAAAGCTGCAAGCTGACCGAGGTCAATCTCTTACATTCATATTTATGAATATTATGAATTCTCAGTTGCCAACAACTCTGTAACTGGACGACATACATTAATCTTGCAGTAACTCTAACAGGGGACCTTATGATTGGAAGGCACCAGTGTTGTAACAGTGGGGTGTATGGCAAAAATCCAGGCCTAGAAGTTAAGGCTCTTTACTGGACTAAAAGCCAGTGGATTTTTCTGTTTTTCCAGTAGAATGAAGAAGGCACTTGCATGTTGCTGCCAGTAGATATTAAGAATATGAACATATGAAGGGTCGGGTAAAAACCATTCGTCAAACAATGAGCATCAGTTCAGTAGCTAACATACTGTATAGGCTGCATTACCTATTGCTTATTATCAGCAAACATTATTGGGCTGATCTCATAAGCCAGTGTACAGTAAGTATTGTGTGCTGTAATTCAGGGAAATACTTGATATTAGCCAGTTGTGGAAATGTTAGCTGAAAGCTATTATACTGTATTCATGTTAAACTCAGTAAGTACTAGGCCCTTATAGCCTGGGAAGACATTTCACTATCGTTAAGGCGATAGGTATTCCTCTCGACAGGTTTTTGCTGATCAAACCATTAATGACTTGTACAGACTTTTAATCAGTGATTCATATCATGCCTTGATTGCATGATAAGAACTCCCTGATGTGATCAGAGTGCAATTGCTCAATCCCTGAGGAAGGCCAAAACTAGAACATGGAAACAGTTTCTCAAAGTAAAAGAAGGGAGACTTATATAAGGCTAACCTGTAGTAGTAAATGTCTGCAGTGCAAGTTATTTTTTCCCAAAAAAGAAACAAAATACTCTCTTTTTTTCTTCATTTTAGATAAAAACCAAACGAGAAGAAGATATAGAATCATTCACAAGCTTGGAACAGACAAAATGACAAATTATCAATCTTCTGACCAACCGATCATTGACTGACAATTCCAACTCAATAACAACAAAAAAGCCATCTTTAAGCAGGTCTAAGCAGGTCCATCTTTAAGCATCCTTAAGCATTATAAACTTTCTTCTCGAGACCTTCTTGTGCGTGCTGCTGTTCCACCTCTAACTTCTAACCCTACACCCATTCAGCATGGTACTTTCAAATGTGATCGTACTTCGAGATGCATCGTCTGCAGCCACCACATTGTTGAATCAAATGCCATCACCAGCCACAGCATGCAACTCACACACAACACTAAGGGTCACATCACTTGCACTACACCAACGTCATCTATCTGATCTCCTGTAGAGTTTGCGGCATCCAGTTTGTTGGCGAAACCAAAACCACCCTCAAGAAGCGATTCTATGGTCACAGATCCACAGTCAACACCATGAAGACTGAGACCTTAGTTGGAGAACATTTTAACCTTCCCAACCATACCATTAACGACATGTCCCTACAGGGGATTGAATCCTTAGGTAGCCGTCCTGACCTAGTACGAATCAGCAGAGAGAGACTGTGGATGCAACGCCTTCGCACCATTCACCCTTATGGGTTGAACATTCAGGAAGGACATGACTAACTTTTCTTCTGCCCCCCACTCCTTGTTCCCTCCCCCGTCCCCCTTCACTCATCCTCTCACAGCTCTCTTCCCCTCCTTTTTTTCTCCACACCTTTCTGTCTTTGTCTATTTCCAGTTTACTCCCTACCCTGTTCCTTTAATCCTCTCTTTGTCCCTCCACTGACTTTATCTCCTACCTCTCCTCTTCCCCTGTTGCTTTCTTCTCTCCATCCCTTGTCTACTTATAATCCCCTTACATCTATCTCATTGTGTTCACCGTGCTCATTAACCTGTCTGTATTCTGTGTGTGTTTTTGTCCCTTCTGTTACTGTAACTTGTCAGTTAGCCTCTGAAGAAGATCCTGCTAGGATCGAAACGTCAGGCCAACTTACTTTTATACATTATAAACTTTGACAGAATTTCAGCCACAAAGACCAGAGTGACTGGAACATGCTGTGACAGTTAAGCTCATAAAGTAGCCTAAATTGCCCAAAACTCAGCACATTTGTTGTGCATGATAACCTCATTCAAAATCTATTGAATCTTTTTCAAAAAAGCTCTTTTTTTCTCTCCAAGATATACACAATTTGAAGTTTTGATAAATCTGTGAAACTCATTAAATATGTGCAAACTATGACGTGGAGTGTTGCATTCATCAATATTTCTTATCTTAGGCCTTAATAAGTTAACCTCTAATTACAAGCCCACATGTATCATTCTCTGTAGATGGTCATACGATACCCATTTGATAAACGTACATTGCTTTGGTCGTGAAAGGTTTCAGGAATCTTCCTTGCTCCAGGTTGAATCTATATATCTCCGGACTGGGAAATCAAAGAAATAAAAATGACAAATATTATAAAGCAAATTTTAATAGAAATTTATAGTAGTAGTTGAAAAATCCATTACTGAGTGACAAATTATAATATGAGAGCAAATAAAAGAAAGATGAAGAAGATAATCCCCACAAATGAAAAATTTGATTGTTTTCTATCTGTTTTATATATAGAGTGAAAGACAGTGAGTGATAAGTAGCTGTCTTAGGGAGGTTAATCCAAAGCACAGTAATTCCGATCCTTTTCTTGTCAGAAACACAACAGTTGGCTTTCAAGTATGACACATGAAAAGTGACATGTGCTACATAATGCCCTGTGCCATTTTAAGATATGACTCATATTACCACATGATACATAATCCACAGAGTCAATGTATATATTATATATTTATACATTGATCTCAGGAAATTTAAGTTTACAACATCGCACCTGTCAAATTTTATGTGGACTTTTTGTTTAAGGTCATATAAAAAGTGATGCAAAAAAACTTAAAACTAGTTGTAAGTTAGTTGAAACTTGATGGAAACTGACAACCATGTACAGTACCCCACATTGATGCTCTGATATCAAGAAGAAAAAAACTTAACAAAATTGTGTAAAAAATGTCATAATTAAAATAATAATAATAATAATAATAATCATAATAATAATGAAATAAAAATAATAAAAATGATAATAATAATGATGATTAATCATGATGATAACGATGATAATGGAAATAATATTGATAATTAATGATTATTTTTATTAAATGTGGTGAGTATAGTATGCAAATATGGAAATGCATATATGCATACCATTTTCAAAGGCAGTATATGCCTCTCTATTTGACGTGGAAACTGGCCAGTTCAAAAGTATTTTCCTGAAGGGTTTGACCCTCAAAGTTATTCCCATTAATTGAGGAAACTAAAAAGTCTGATGGGGGAGGGAGGGTGGGGGCATATGCTTTGAGGGTGGCAGTAAAATGATCATTTAACTTTTAACACAAAGTGACCATTGGTTAACTTTCATAACTAGCATTTTATAGCTGTTTTTAGGCTAGCTTAAATTCCAGCTGATTGAGGAAAAAGAATTAGCCAGAGTATTTACCTTGTCCCAACAAAGAACAGATCACATGATGGGTCATGATAGGCAAGATCTCGACCCACCCTGGGAATTCTTAGACGGTGATGCACGCCAAATCGGGTGTGGAACTCGACGTAACGGTCACACTGCATGAATACAACCTGAAAGCATAATAGGTCAGAGTTAAGTAGAAAACATACAGTAAATAAATGTTACCATTGACCACACGCACAACCTCAACCTGAAAGCATAATAGGTCAGAGTTAAGTAGAACACATACAGTAAATAAATGTTACTGTTGACCACACGCACAACCTGAAAGCATAATAGGTCAGAGTTAAGTAGAACACATACAGTAAATAAATGTTACCGTTGACCACACGCACAACCTGAAAGTAATATAACAGGTAAGAGTTAAGTAGAAGACATACAGTAAATAAATGTCACACTGCATGAACACAACCTGAAAGCATGATAGGAAATCTTGAGTTAAGTAGAACACATACAGTAAATAAATGTTACCGTTGACCACACACAACCTGAAAGTAATATAACAGGTAAGAGTTAAGTAGAAGACATACAGTAAATAAATGTCACACTGCATGAACACAACCTGAAAGCATGAAAGGAAATCTTGAGTTAAGTAGAACACATACAGTAAATAAATGTTACCGTTGACCACACACACAACCCAATGACAATCACAGATTAAATGGTGACATATATTGTAAGCTTCCCTCTGAGTGTTGGTATTCGATGGGTAACGTTGGGTCTTTTAGTTTCTTTGCATGGCTTACCTTTGAGTAGTCCTCTGAAAGGATGCGCAACTTCACGACTATGGAAACAAGGAAATGAAGAGAGACTGAATTCCAAAGAGAAAAACAGATTGTTGTCGGCATTTATCTCTTAACTCCCCTTCTCCTGAACTAACAATCCCTCTTACCGCTCCCACCCAACCCCAACCCAACCACATCATATCTTCTCTTTGACTTACTACCACCATGGATACCTCATTTTGTGAACTTCCTAAACTAAACCTAACATCAATTGTTATTTCACAAACTATCAAACAATCTGTTCTGTTTGCAAGGTACTTTGCTATATACAAATTACTGTTTGTTCTGAACCAGCTTTTTGTGTTTGGTTTGCACTTTTAACATTTCTCAGCTCAAAGTTTGCAAGTGAGGAAACTTGGACATTCTCCATGATTAATTTTTCTTTCACCAAAGATGAAGGCTGTTGAGCAAGCTAGGTAACGATTGCATTTGGTTCTAAACAATCCGTCGCCCAGATACATTTTATATCGGTTCTGCTCAAATGTAAATACAATTTTGGACTTTCGCTGCATCTACTAGTCAAGCTAATGAACTACATCAGTAATTGAGTATGAGAAATTTATATCAATAATTTTCGCCTTTTTTGCCACCCTGAAAATCAAGGCAAACGACTACTTATTACTATAAAGTATTCTTACCTTCTGCATCCAGTCCTCTCTCAAACTTCATTGATAACTGAGAGAGATCATAGCACCTTACCCTTGGCTTGTAGATCCCTGAATTTTAAAAAAAAATAACAAAAATATGAATCATGTTAATGACAGGGAGCACGTACATGTTAGAGGCCATTGGCATTCCCTTGCAAAAAGGAAATTACAAATGTTTTTTTGGGAAGGTACTATTGAAAACCATGAATCCAATATTGAGGATGGTCCACTAAGACAACCCACAAATACAGTATCCCATTGGAGCAGATTGCTCAAAGGATGGCACTGAAACAGGTGTCAAATTTTGACCATGGGTGGTCATTGTTTTTATCGCTACAGAATATTGAGGGCGACAGTGATGACTCCTTGAGTGTGTGCAGTACAGAATCTAAATGGTGCAGTAACATTCACAATATAGAATATTAAAATTAAACAGATGCTAGTAAGAACTCATGTATAGTATGAGCTGTTTCATTGTCCCAACAGTGCACATTGCACATAATAATTCAAAGTCAGATCACTTTATTAAAACACACTTGTACTGTACATACCATGGTATGAACTAATTGACGATGAATGAAAAGTGGTTTTATGTGAGTGGTTCATTTTTGAAGGATTTTTGGTCTACAAAATGAGAAATTCAGTCAAGTGTGAAATGCTGACTGCTTACAAAGACTTGACTACAAATATATAGATCCATATTAATAATAATAATTATAAGAATAATAATCAGCAGTTATTTTTACGATGCTTAAGCAACCACAAATGTGTAAGAAACCTTATGGGTTACCACTTACACGTCGTATGGCTTTCAATTCAACATTGATACTCAAATTTTGAATCTTTTCAATTTAGAAAGTCTTTTCGAATGGGAAAACCGTAGATTGCTATTGGATGAAAAGCCCACCCTACTATGATCCAGCCGGGTATCGAACCCTGAACTTCCGGATTGCTTAGCCTGATTGCTTCATATGCCACTGCTTTTATCCACTCAGCCACAGCACCTATTAGATTTCACTCATTCTCTAGGTCTATCTTGTACCTAACAAACAATGTATTGAGGAGTACAAGGTATGGAATGATGGCTTGATACCAACAAAGTATGATCAGTGTATGTCATTGAGTTGTTGAAAATTGACTATTCATAATCATGGACGTTAAATATGAATCTATGAAGCTTGACTTCATATGAAGCTTGACTTCATATGAAGCTTGACTTCATATGAATTCATATGAAGCTTGACTTCATATGAAGCTGACTTCATATGAAGCTGACTTCATATGAAGCTTGACTTCATATGAAGCTTGACTTCATATGAAGCTTGACTTCATATGAAGCTTGAGTTCATATGAAGCTGACTTCATATGAAGCTGACTTCATATGAAGCTGACTTCATATGAAGCTGACTTCATATGAAGCTGACTTCATATGAAGCTGACTTCGGTCAGCTTGCAGCTTTCATAAGCCATTGAGGCTTCTTCGCGAGTGCCTGCTTGCAGGAGGATCCGTTGAACTGGAACTACGCTCCTGATGGGCTAAGTACTCCTCTTGACACAAACAGTAACTCACCTGCGGCTAAGATGTGCTGTCCGTCCTCAGAGACCCTCACACAGTTGCTCACAATTGGCATTTCAAAGTCTTGGATCAACTCGATCCGGTTCTTCAAATCTGAAAGAAAAAAAAATCAAATAAAGAAAAAGAGAGAGTTTCAGTTTTCAATTAGTTCATAAACACCTTTGAGGTTACACACCAACTTGGAGACAACAACTACTGTACTGCAGACCTACTCATCAGAAGTTGAAATATTTAGCCAAAAAGAAACGACACATCCATAAAGTTAATCTGCCGTTGGAGGCCTGACATACAAAAAGTTTACTACTTTCTATTAGGAATGTTAGCACAAAATGTCAGCTAGATTGTAAGTAACTCTATAACACAAGTAACACTGTAACACAAGTAACACTTACATTTGAAAGTAATGGGAACTGTGTGTTTTGAAATATAAAATCTGAGTGAACATAGACATCTAGATGCATTTCAGGAACAATTAAGCTTTAGAATAAACAATCAAATTCTAAACATAAAAGCCTCAAAATCCTCCCATCTATTCAGCTGATAGATCTTATTTATCTCTCCTCTGATGCCCAACTTTGTTACCATGGCTACTTCAGAAAATTGTTGTAATCAAACACACAGTATTGGGGGAGGGGGGTATTTCTTTTCTTAAAATGGTGTATGTCTGATTCATCTCATAACATTGAAGTCACAAATGTGCCCAATGGGCACTATGTAACTTTTCAAGAAGACACTCATTTTTGCAAAACTTGTTCAAATGTTTCTGGCAATGACAGTGTTGAGTGACATTACCACGGTAAATGAGTCAAAAACATCTACTGTTCTTAAAAGGGATGCACCGGATCCAAATTTTTGGATCCGGCCGGAACCGGATTTTGCCGGATAGTACAGTACATGAAATCCCGCCGGATAAAATCATTACACAAAAGAAAATCATTAATAAGAAGTAGAAGTATGAAACAAGGAGCAAATCTTACTGTAGGTGAGGTAGACGCATATTATCAAGAAGAGCTTCATATTATTACAGTAGTAGTATTATTTTGGTTGATCTTTAGAAACAGTGGGTCAGACCATTGAGAAAATTAAATTAAACACGTTAAACCTAATTTTTCCTTACTTTGAATGTTTTGATTAAGTTTTGGAAATAGTTTACATTGACTTAAGTTAATACCAACACCTTTTTAATTCAGGCCAGATTTTGAAAAAGACCCGGTCGGATTTTGAAAAATATCGGGCCGGAACCGGATAATTGCTCACTATCCGGCCGGATAGTCCGGCCGGACCGAATATCCGGTGCACCCCTACCGTTCTTTGTAACATAGGTCTACTGTACAGATCACTTTTCAACAGGGAAAGATATAAAGGTCCTTACAAAAAGTTGCATTTTGATATACTGTTGCTCCTAGAATTCTGAATGCATTGACATACAAGCTAACAATCCAACTGGTTTGCATTCCCAAGATTAATTGATCAACAACCCGATTATACTTTGAGAAAGTAAAGATTTTGAAGATCGTGTACCAGGATGACATCACTGACTACCTACTGTGACACACTTCTTGCAGTGATGAAGGGTAATATCTGGCAGCTGAACAAAAAAATCATCTCCTGAGTTTAAGGCACAAGAGCAAATTAACTAGCAATGTTGGATAAAGTTTTTTTCTCTGTACAATAAGTGTAGAACTGCCAAATGGAAAAGTATAATCAAACCTTCTGTGATTTAATTTCATTCTTTTGTATCTGGGACTACATTATACATGTCTACAGTATCTTCTTTGTTTCTATGTACATGAATGACCACTTGCTCTCTAGATGCTACCTAGCATAAAACGTGTGGTCATAGCCAAAATGTACCGTTCAACCGTTGTGCCGCATCAAGTTTAACTCACCTGAATCTGCATTTTGTAATGCTCTTTTCTTCCTATCAGAGAGCCACTGAAAGAAAAAGAAGAGATCTGATATGATATTTGATGTAAATATGTACAGTATGACTACTATACATGATGAAAACTTGGATGTCATTTCATATTAAGAGATTCCACATATACACACAGGGTTGCTGTCTGACGTCTGCTGTAAGGTACAGTGATTCCATGCAAAATCATCAGGTTTTTACTCCACTGGCAGAATCAGATTTTAATGAAATGCCACCTTTCCCTGAGGATTTCTTGAACAGTTACTATATGTTGTAAATTGTAAATTGTTGCTTTCCCACAACACATCATAAAGTTGTGTTATTCAGTACTGAATCTCAAAATGCTGCACAAAATGGTCAAATTAGCACTAGCCTACAGTATACAATTTATGCAAAGGTGTGTACATAGGCTATCAGTTTCGTACACCGGAAACATATTACTTTATGAGAGACAAAAAGTTCAGAGCTCTCTCAAAAGTGCCACACAAAATTTGAACAATACGTTATTCGCTGACTAGTGCTTTTATTCCAACTACTGTAGTATATATATACTGTATGCTATCACATATTGGTGTACAACATAATTCTCCAAGCTCTACTCTGAAAGATCAACCCTGCTGCTGGCCAAATAGAAATCACCAATTGCAAATGCTGCCAACCAATGGCAACAAATGCACAAAAAGGCTTTCATAACTAAACCAAAGAATTAACATGGATGTAGGATATTACTGTACATACTGTACACTTCCACATCACCCTCAGAACCTTACTGTACCTTAGCAGAATTACAGCCTAGGCTAGGGTGCCTGTCCTATACCTATGTGATCTCTAGCCCAACACAGGCTACACTACAGTATGTGTATTTTTCTGCAATTTTAATCAGTATGTAATCTAGTCTGGATAGCATGCTTTCAGTTCGTATACTTACGGCGGGTAAGCTTTTCCCTGAACTCAAGTTATATACTTTGACATTATTTGTATTGGAAACCTGCATGATGTTCTAAAGGAGAAAAACCACTAAGATCGCATTTGCACGTGTATACGTTTTTCACTTTTTTCGCACAACTGGTTCTTAGAGTAAAAATATAAGGGAGTACCAAAATGAGTTGACAACCAATCCAATTACAAGATGTCACGCGATTCCTCCCTCGGTATTTTCAGTTCCGCGCGAACGTTGGAAATACTCTAGCCCAGGCAAGAACTTGTTAATTCTAAATGTAAGCTAGAATATTTTAGTAACATCCACAAAACAATAAATACAAAGATTTTAAAACGCTACGGTACCTTCAAAATGTTAAGGTCTTTTCCTGCAGTTTTACTGCAATTCATCATTGCGACAGTAATGAACATTTTGTTGCACGAAAGTACACAAAAATAATGAGGATATAGTTTAGTTAAACACAAGGATCAGTAAGCCTTACAATAGCTTATTTGAGACCCTATAACTGTGTTAGATCGTGGATGAACACCGGCTTATTTCAAGCCTTTTCTTTTCGATAAGTGTTCAGAGGATACAGGGGCAGGGGTTTGAATTCGCTCACTTTCCTGCTCCCGGGACCGCCATTTAACGTCCCCATCCGACGGACGAGAGTATATGCCCCAGCCATGGGCGGCGATTTGTTTCAAACATTGGGGGGGGGGGACATTTACTTGGGTGCAAGCGCGTAGCAACTTTCATCCCCCAAATTGTTCTCACGCTCCGTGATATGTTGTATATATATATAGGCGCGTATCCAGGATTTTGTAACCATGGGGGCGAATAACTATCAAAGCGGAGCGCCACAATTGGTTGGCCCGCAGCGTACAAGAAAATTTCTGGTTTGATAGCCACTCCCTCCCCCAGATCACCGGAAATGGCACTCCTCGGGCTTTGAAAATGACCAACCAGATGTACACTTTTGCCTGAGAACCAAGTTATTCCCAATAGTTTTTTTCTCCACCCATAACCTTTTTCAAGATTGTCACCAGTCACACATCATACACCTCATCGCATCTCCTGTGGATCATTGCTTTTGGGTAATACTACGTAACGGCCCACAATATACCCGTCAGCCCCACTTTTCAAGGTTTTAAGGCCATTATTTGTTCAGAATTTGAATAATAAATTCACTTAAAAACATACCCATCATGTTGCAAAAAATTTCATCTATGGACAACCAATATAGAAAACCCCTTTAACCCCTAGCAGACCGGTCAAAATTGCACGAGTAGAGGGAAGTATGATGAAGAATGTTGGTCGGGGAATTTTCGAAAATTCAGACACAGTTAATTTATTGGTGTACAAATATTAAAACTTCTTATAATGGCTACTATAAAACTTCGATATCATAAAAATATAAAAATATGCTCGAGGGGGGGGGGTCTCCCCCTTCGTCCCCTCTGGCTACGCGTCTGCGGTTAGAAATCTTGTAGGAAACAGGCCAAATGGAAACCCAGTGAACCCATATCGATGTGGATCGTATATATGATTGTACGTTCTTATACACTCATACACAAGAGATGTACAGAAATTATGATAATAATCATGAGTGACAACATGCTATACGGTCACAGGTCACAGAAACGACCACGAAGAGTCATTTACCTCATGCAGCATGTGTTGGATGAAGTTTTAGTAACCGCCAAATATGATTTGGATAAATAATCTCACGTATTATTTTCTATTTATAGCCACATAAAAAACTATGCCACCAAATATTGGGGGGGGGGATATCAGATACTATATCCCCCACCTAAAATATTGGGGGGACATGTCCCCCCCCCCTCCATGATCGCCGCCCATGGCCCCAGCATCTGACAACTAGTCTCAAATACTGAGGTAGACAAAGGCACCCAATTCGCAGTGCAGCTATGACGAACAAAGTTGTTTCGAAACCAAGTGAAGAACAGAATCAAACCCCTTTTCCCAAGTTCACAAACCAGAAATATCAAATCCACGAAAGACTCCGCTTATCATCACTGCCATGATTGCAGCGATTTTTGAATAGGTCAAGAGAATCTGGTTCCTGGCGGAATTTTGAACCTGAAACCTGAGGATTAGTGAGGTGGACACTCTAACCGCTGAACAAAGCCTTTACTTATTGTGGGCTAAAGTGAGTTCGTTTGAACCGTGATCAAGTTGTTAAATAAATGTCACCTTATAATGGTACCCAAGTAAGTTACTTTTCTAAGCTCTATAAAGCCACTCCGTTTGAATTGGGCATAAACTCAAATTAAATCCCCTTAATGAGAGCCAGTAAATACATCACAATGACAATCGGATACTTGTGTAACGGTTTGTTATAATATTTATATGCAGCCTATATGGTTCTCGCACTTGCATGCTAACAGATTATACAATAAAAGAACATAAAAAATACCGATCGAATGTCGAATTGAAGTTATGCTGACCCTTATCCTTAAAAATTGTACCTCGAAAACCCGAAAAGTTAAAATAAGGCCAAACAATACTAGTACAGCAGTTTGTCTCACGGGTTAGGCTATACCTATAACTGGGTGAAGGTTAAGAATATATATATATATATATATATATATATATATATATATATATATATATATATATATATATATATATATATATATATAAATGAAAATCGTAATGAGTTGGAAAATCAAGAACAGTGAAAAAACTTTCAGCCTCCACCGGGATTCGAACCACGGGCCTCCCGCTATATATATATATATATATATATATATATATATATATATATATATATATATATATATATATATATATATATATATATATATATATATATATATATATATATATATATATATATATATATATATATATATATATATATATATATATATATATACCGGCACCGTGCATGAATGACGGTGAGTATAGCCTATCGTTGATAGAAACCGTACATCAATTACATTCCTTCATCAACAACACTTTTTATTTACAATATGTCTCATTTGAAGATCATTATATGAGACACACTATGAAGGATTGTATTCATTCACCAAATATATGTTAATTGTTAGTATAAGTAATGAATGAATTAATATGAATTAATGAATCGATTCTATAAAAATTTCCTCGCACCTCGTTTTCCTTCGCTTTCCTTTCGCTTTCCTCGCTTTCCTCGTTTATATATTATATTTTGCACTAACATGCAAAAGCAAAATAGAAAATTTTCCAACTTTCGAGTTCATTTTTCTTGAAAAATTGATTTAATACGACAATGAAGCTGCACCTGTTGATATTAGTAAACATATGAGTCAAGGCTAAGTAAGAGTCTGTTCATTCATTAATTTTTCCTCGTCATACTTTACTTTACTTTCATTCATTTGAAAATTCAATAAGATGCAAATATTAGTAAGTATCAATCATGTGAAAACTCGCTATTCATTAATATTCGTCGTACATACTCGTGTATTAACACCCACGAAGTAAGTATCCATGAACTATATACATGAACTTCAGGTGGGATAGTAGTATTAGAGTCTATATCCATCCGCATCAAGAAGAATCAGGAAAAGTCCCAAAAAGCAGCAGGAGAACATTTTTTTCCTTATCAATCAGGATCGGGTTTTTGTGGCTTGCATGTAAATGAAGAGCATGAACAGAAATACATGTGGTGCAAACATTGGGTCAACTCAGGCAATTTTGGACCACTTCAGGCTACTTAGAATTGTGGTATTCTTTCCTTGGAATACTTTCATGAATCCAAAAAAAAATTGATAACGTGACAGGGCGGTACATGTGACAGGACGAATATTGTTCATTTATCGATTTATATGATAATAGTGAACTTCAGTTTGATTAAAAACTTAAATGATTGTTTTTAGACGTTGTCAAGCTATTTTAAATGGTAAGACAATATACATTTGCAATAACCAGTGTTAGTGCCACATATATGTTATTACTAATATTGTTCCCTGTTTACTATCACTGCCCACTCCCCCGCTCGCAGATTTTCCCGGGCTAATTCGTCCCAAACTCTGAAATGTTCATTATTCAATAGTACGATATAGTGTTAAATGTATATAGTACATGTGTAATGTGCATGAAAATTGTTAGTTCTATTTGAACATTTAACTGAATTATAGCACCCTCAACATATACAGCAAAACTAAAATGATGAAGATAAGATTGTAGCTTTTACTCTTGACTGTACTGTGACCCACAAATGAAATTGACAGTTTAAAATTGTGATTTCTATATCATGAAAACTGACATTCAAAGTGAAATTAGTAAGGCCTATACTGCTACAATGGTGTTTTTCAAAAGCTGGAAGGTTGTGGTAAATCAGAACTTTACATTTTATAGTCAGTCAAATGATTAAGTTGACTGGCAAATATTATTCACTGACCCAGGTCAATGCATTTAAACTGACCTCTTGACCCAACTGGGACTATGATGTTTTCCCCTTTACTTTTTCAAGAGAATACCACAGCAGATTCCTTTTCAATTTCCTCTGGCCACTTCCAGTATCCCCACACTTGGTGAGTGTACCGACTTCAGTGTTTGATCCGATAATGGACACCACCCCCCCAGGATAAGTCATACATCGTATTAAACTTTCACCCAATCGCTGTGTCCATATTTCCTGTCACCATGCCAAGTTATATCTACACAACACAGAGCATATTATAGTGAGTATAGTTTATTATGGTTAGTACTCTGAATACAATCATACAGTACAGTACAGTAAGGGGGGAGGGGGGGGGGGGGCTGCGCAAACCTGAATCCCTTGTATCGCCTTGTAAATGATTATCATGACATTTAACCTGAAATAAAAACAAACATAAATTATGCAATGCCTGATTATCTGTAAAACAATTGCAGCTTAAAAATAATTTAAAAAAAAATCCATCGTTTTATATTTGTTGTCCATCCTGTCACACCATTTTCCAGTCCCGTCGCACTTTTTCCCCGTCCTGTCATGAAAAAGTCTGGTTAATTTTTTAAGTTAACTAGAGGAGCTAATTAAAAAACATATATACTTAAGGTGTGAATTACACATGTCATTGATACTTTGGAAGGTTTCACCATAAATAAATACAATTAATTCACTCCCATATCGAAAATTGCGATAGGAGGGAATTTAACTGACTTAATTTGGATTAACACGCCACTGATACAGAGGCTAACAGTGTCTTTAGATTTGTTCATTTGCATAACTTGTTGAGGCCCTCAACTCAGTATCAACTATGTATTTACTAGCAGACGGAAGGATAATATATAGTATGTTGAGTGGGCATCCAGTCCTTCGTCTTTTGTCTCTGCCTGAATGTTTGCGACAAGGTTTTTTCTAATGTAAGTCGAAAGTAAGACAATTGAAAGACCAATTAGTGAACCTTTGGGAAAGCAACTATACATTACGATGTTTTCCAAGCAATCCAAAAATAATAACATGGCGGTTCACAACCTTACAAATACGCGGTAACTCTACATACGTTATGCAGAATTTAAGAAAAGAAAAGAAAAAATAGAAACATGTTGATGATCCAAATCCTAGAAGTTGAAAAGAATCCTAGAAGTTTAAAAGGTATCATTTTTAAGCATACCTTTACTTCATGCATTTATATATTTATAGCATTTATAGCATTTATAGCTTATATCAACTTGTACTCACAGTAAAGTATAACTTTATGACAACAATATCACCATGGGGTTCATAAATTTCAGTGTCAATGCCTTTTATATAAGGTAAGCTCAGATTGATATGGTGCCATGAAAAATATATTAAAAGGTAATCATTTTTTCATTTTCTTTTTTGTATATACTAAACTACATTGTTTCGTGAGTTCAGTTAAGTCTTATGCATAAGTCTTATGCTCTGGTTGAGACGTGGCGAACTCGTAAGTTGGCGGGCTGCCATAGCTACCGGAAGCTGGTTGGTTGGCCATATAGACTACACCTGGATACAGATTCGCTGCATTACCGTGTCCTGGCGGCATGGCGTAAGGTTGGTAAACAATCTGTTGGAAAGACAATAAAATAACAAAAAAACTCACTCTTATACAATATCATACACACAGAACAAAAGAAAAATAACCAACAACAACACAGGCAATACACTGGGCTCATGTAATAGCTGTTTGTTTGTTGCAAGTGGTCTTTTAAAAGTTCATTTCATTTGTTGTTTACTCGGTATGGTAATATATTGTTTTCAACGTAGGATATACTGAGTGTAAATGGAAAACTAATTAAGGGTGTACATGCTGTACCATATGATATCGGTAGAGCTAATGCCATTTCATTGCTCAGTGGATTATCAACCTTCTTGAATATATGTTACACGTCATCAGTCATATTATATGCAAGGACGTGGTATTTCTAAGCAGCAGCAAACTTACCACGTGTTGCAGTTCTTGTGTATTTGCACCACAGAGAGCAACACAGGTGTAACTAGCCCCGATAATGCACGACAGGAATTCCAGTCCATACGCAAGACATATTATGATGTAAGCGGCGCGGCGACCGTATCCTTGCTAGAAAAATGAAGGTGAAAAATGAATAGCAGACCTATGTTGAATTCATGAAGGGAAAGTGACTGCTATTTCGCTTCACCAATTAAATTCATCATTAGCTTATCACTTTATAACGTCACAAAGTTAGTTCCGGCATAGCGGCAATTTAAAATTGGACAAACAAATTCTAAAACACTCAACTCGTTGTTTAGCAAATTTGAGCTAACTTTGTTCTTTATTAAGTTATTACGTATATTTGTGATAGTCGAATGTTTCTGAGAAGCACAGAGGTAAAGATCGGCAGAGAGAGAAGTAGGTAGAGAAAGAGAGGGGAGCGATTTTTTGGGGGGGGGGGTGGTACTCAGGATGTGACGTACTATAGACAAGTATAGGGTCTACTGTTTTATCATATATTATGCTCAATTGGTTTGAACATATGAAGATATTTAAACCAGTAAAATGGAGTAATATTGTAAGTGTCCGGCCATGTTTATCTGACCGCCGATTATTAGATCCATTGCAAGTCTGTGTTACGACCATGATGTCAGCTACTGCATTCCTCAAAGCTGGCTGTCTGACATTATCATTTCGAGAGTGACGGTTTGTAAGCAACATTATCTTTCACGAAATGATGTCATTGATAAGATTTGTGATTCTTTTTTCCTCAAAAGAATGTCATTTATAGACGACTGAGAATCCTTTGAATTATATACTGGGTTTTGAATTGGTCCTTACCCGATAAAAGGCAGCTTGTAACGCCTGTGCACAACAGCAACTTGCACTCATTAGAGTTGCAATTATGGCGAGAATCATAAAAGTAATGACCTGCGTATAAAGTAAGGAAAAACAAAGTAATAATTGATTAGTTTATGATTAGTCGCCTTGACATCAGAGCGGAAACATCTCTTCAACGGCTCTCGATTATTTACTTATTTTCTGTCTTTCGTGCATTTTTCTGGCCTCATTCTGAGGTATTTAACATTATCCTGTGAAACAGGAGGATTTTATTACGAATTTGGCATAACATTGATATAATTTGTACAAGTTTTTTCAAACGATACAAGTGCCAAGGCGCCACTTGGCGCCAGGCTTTATCTCAGAAAATGAGTACCGGATCTGCGAAAATGCCGCCAAGCAGTTTCGTGTTGAAAACCAACAGTGTGAAGCTTGTTGATGCCAATTTTAAATCTACGGACATATTGAAGTCTTTGGCCAACGACATTGGAAAGAAATATATTCTCGGGTGTGTTAAGACTCAAGGACAGTGGATCTTAACGGTAAAAAACAAAGAAGAGGCAGAACTTATCCAAGAAACTGGATTAAAAATAGGGAACGAGGTATGTGACATCATGGGAGTGACCAAGACCATAATAACCGTAAGTGTTTTTGGAGTCCCAATGTACATTACCGATGATGAAATCTCCGGAAAACTGGAAGAATACGGATGCAAACTAAGATCCCCATGGGTACGTAAATATTACGAAGACTACCCCGACATAGAAAATGGCATCAGATACGTTAGACTCGAATTACCAAACAGTGTAAAGTCTCTACCGTACGCAATCACTATAGAGGGAACTCACTTAAGATTAAAGCACAATGGACAATCACGGGTGTGTAATCTCTGCTTATCAGATGATCACATAATGCGAGAGTGCCCACAATACACGTGTAGAGAGTGCGGTCAACAAGGGCATTCAAGGAACCGCTGCCCTGAAATCCTCTGTTACAAATGCAACAAGCTGGGCCACACGAGTTACCACTGAGATGAAAAGGACGACACGGAAACAATGGATGAGGACACGGAAATCGAGAACCCAATTGACAAGCCAACGACTTACGAGGACACAGAGAAACCAACGACTTATGAAGCACAGGAAAGTGAATCGAGACCTGCGAATACTGGGGTATTAACAAAAGATAAAGATGAGGAATGTATTAGTGACCTGAAAGAGAGAAGTCGGCAGACTAAAGTTCAGCCGATAACGGAGAGCGAATTAA
Source organism: Apostichopus japonicus (assembly GCF_037975245.1). Lineage (NCBI taxonomy): Eukaryota > Metazoa > Echinodermata > Holothuroidea > Aspidochirotida > Stichopodidae > Apostichopus > Apostichopus japonicus. Next base: position 10,287,158 of record NC_092569.1, on the reverse strand, counting down.
ATCAACAAGTCGGCGCAAAGATAAAGCGAACCCTATCATCGAATGATGGAGCAGACTGGATAGTCGTAAAAAAGAATAGCACAAACCAGCAACAGAGGAAGAACATCCCCAGGCCCAACGTCACAACCACCAGGCGATATCACACAAGGGAAAGGGAACGAACAGAACCAAAATAAGATTTATATTCTCTTACTTACCAATTTTAATGTTATCACTAATGGCGTCAACTATACTCAACGATATTAACGGCCTCAGGGAAAATAACGTCTCGTGTAAGTACCATAACATAGACTCTTATAACAATCTGCCCCCTCATTACGGTATATCACTGTACCACCACAACAGTCGTAGCCTAAACAATAAGTTTGACGATGTTAACACTTTCATTTCTGTATTAAATAATGACTTTACCTTAATTGGATTCACAGAAACCTGGTTTAATGATAATTTTTCTCCCCTCATAAAATTGGATAATTACAAACTTGTTGAAAAACATCGTAACAATAAACGGGGCGGTGGAGTCTGTCTATTTGTATATAAAGATATAAGTTTTATTTGTAGACCCGACCTATCAATTTTTAATAATTCTATAGAATCTCTCTTTATAGAGGCTACTGACATAAATTCAAAAGATAAATTTCTTATCGGCATAGTCTACAGACCACCTAATGGTTCTTTAGATGAGTTTAATGTTAATCTGGAAAATATTTTCAATATCATTTCGAATAAAAACTGTAAAACCTACATAATGGGAGATTATAATATTGATTTAACGAATGCAATCAAATCAACTACGTTTTTAAATATTCTCTATTCGAACGGATTCATCCCTACAATAACTGTCCCAACTCGTATTAGTAGCATTACTACAAGCCTGATAGATAACATCATTACAAACGATGATTCTACGATTACTTCAGGGGTTCTCATCAGTGGTATAAGTGACCATTTTCCGATATTTCTAAAAGTGGTAGGGAAGAAAATCATATCTAACAACACCATCTATAGACGTAATTACAATACTAACAACGTAAAGCGGTTTACTTCTGAAATAAGGGACACATATTGGGATAATGTTTTAAACGAAAATGATGTCAATTCTGCTTATAATACCTTTTTTAATTATCTCAGTTCAACTTATAATAATTGTTTTCCTATTCGCCAAATCAATCATAAACAGCGTTTTAGAAAGAAACACCCATGGATTACGAAAGGTATTTTGACTTCCATTAAAAGGAAGCACAAACTTTACAGACGTCAGTTAAAGTCTCCTACAGTTATGTACAAGTCTATGTATACAACGTATCGTAATAAGCTTAATCAAGTAATCAGACTTTCGAAAAAGCTCTATTTTGACAATAAATTTAATGAGAGCAGAAATAACACAAATCATACATGGCGTACTATTAATGAAATGTTGCACAATAACCGTAAAGAATCATCATATCCTGCTGTTTTCAAAGATGGTGACCAAGAAACCAGTGATGAAAATATCATTGCGAATAACTTCAACAATTTCTATGTAAATCTTGGACCATCGCTTGCTAGTAAAATAAAAAACAAAGGTAAATCACATGAAACCATCTGTGATAACAATAGTCATTCAATATTCACATTCCCAGTCACTGAAGAAGAACTAATTAAAATCGCAACTTCCAACTTGAAACCCAATAAAGCAGCAGGATATGATGATTTCAAACCTGGTATTATAAAAAATGTTATTCCTTTCATTGCTAAGCCTTTGACCCATATATGTAATTTATCATTTAACACTGGCGTATTCCCAGATAAACTTAAAACGGCAAAGGTTATACCAATCTATAAAAAGGGAGATTCAAATGTATATGAGAATTATCGACCGATTTCATTGCTTTCCTGTTTTTCTAAAATCATAGAACGACTTATGTTCAATCGCATATTTAATTTTCTTAACCAATATAATATTCTCTGTAAAGAACAGTACGGCTTTCGACCCGAACATTCTACTGAACTGGCTTTGGCAGATGCACTTAACAGTTTACATACTAGTCTGAATAATGGCAAAAATTGCATTGGTGTATTCCTAGACCTTTCGAAGGCGTTTGACACGATCGATCATACCATCCTTATCAATAAATTATTTTCATACGGCATTAGAGGAACTACTCTCAACTGGCTTGAAAGCTATATTTCGAACAGATATCAGTATACCTTGTATAAAAACTCTAGATCCGATCTTGCTAAAATTCGTTGCGGCGTTCCACAGGGTTCAGTCTTAGGTCCTCTGTTATTTATTCTATATATTAACGATATTTGTCATGTCTCCAAACTAGCCAAAATCATTCTCTTTGCTGATGACACCAGTATTTTCTTCGAGAGCGACGACATAATCACATTATCTTCCAACGTGTCAAATGAATTAAATAAATTCTGTAATTGGTTTTCAGCCAACAAATTATCACTAAATGTACAAAAAAGTAATTACATTGTCTTTAATACTCGTAATACACTTATTTGGAATAAAGATATATGTATGGATGGTAAAATAATTAAGCAAGTTTATACTACTAAGTTTTTAGGTGTAAATATTGATTGTAAACTTAGCTGGCGCAACCATATTTCAACTATTTGCAGTATAATTGCACGGAATGTTGGCATATTATCTAAGTTGAAATATTATCTATCGGAAAACATACTCAGAACACTATACCAGACCCTGGTTGTCCCGCATCTCACTTATTGTTCCATTATTTGGTCTGGTACATACAACACCAACCTTAACAATCTTATAATACTCCAAAAGGCAGCCATTCGCCACATAACACATTCAGCCCCACGTGAGCACACCAGTCCCCTATTTAAGAAACTCAACTTACTAAAAGTGCACGATCTCATTAAAGTTAAGCTTGCATTATTTGCCTACAAGACCTGGAATGGATTACTACCAGCTGCCTTTGACAATTTTTTAACCAGTAACAGAGATGTAAATAATCATAACACGAGGCATGCTAATCATGCCCACTATAATCTCTACAATACCACCATTGGAACTTTAAGCCTACAAAACCGTGCAACAAAAACATGGAATCTTCTAATGAACGATTTAAAGAGTAAAAAGTCAGTCACATCCTTTAAGTAGTGGTTTTGTAAGGAAATAATAGCTAGTTACTGACTAAAACTAAATTATACCTGTATGTAATTACTATATATATATATATATTGAACATTTAATTTGTACTTATATCTATGTATGTATTCATACACATATATATATTTTGTTTTTTCTTTTCTTTTCTTTTCTTTCTTCAGGGAGTCTTCCACATTGTTAAGCTTTTAAGCTTTATGGAAGACTTCCTCCACTTTGTACTTTTGTGGCAAACAAATAAATAAATTATAATACGTTTGTTGTCATGTGGCCAGTGAATTAATTGTTTCAGTGTCGAAATTAAAATGCAAAGTTTCTTTTATAAATAGCTACGGCATAGCGTGCTCGAAATATATCTGAGACAATAAAAGAGCTTTTGTGTGAGTTTTTATGCCTTCTTATATTGATACCCATTGAACTTTGTAATGTATATAGTCTTAGACTTTGAACGCCATTTTTTGGACAAGCTTACAAAACAACCATTTATATTTCTTCATATACGGTTAATGGTTTACTAAAATTCATCGTGTTTTAAATCCCACATAATCGAAGCAATATATGCTTTACAAAACAAGTCTTCACACGACTTCATATCGTGCTTTTCCCCAGGCATCATAACATGTTAGTAAGATATATACAATTTAGTATAATGTCGTAGTAAAAATATACAATGTTCAAAACGAGACCGGCTATAAACATTTGTCTTTGTGAACGAAGATACTGGCAACGACCCGCCCGGTGTTATCAAGGGCGTAGGAACCGGGGGGCTGGGGGGGGGGGGGGTGGGCGCCAGCCCCCCAGTGAAAAATGTGGGGGGGGGGCGGAAGTATCATTCCGCCCCCCCACTTCGCAAGTCAAAAAACCCCTTTTCATTTCCAAATGAGAAAAAAAATCTCATTTGGAGCACCAAAATGCATCTAAGGCCAGGTGAAAATACAAAATTAAGTTTACAAAATGGAGTGGGTGTTGAAGTGAGCTATATTGCACCAAATTGCATCTGAGGCCACCTGGAAATGCAAAAAACACCCCCTCCCCTGAAACCCCTCCCTCAGGCAGGCCATCAGTCTTCAGCCCCCCACTCAAAAGTAACTTCCTACGCCACTGGGTGTTATAGATCATAATTACACTGTAATGCATGATATTTATGTTAACATACCTTACCCAACCCTCCTCCCTTCAACGATTCATTCGATTTCTAACAAATCCATTATAATTTAGGAGTGTTAGCTCAGTGGTTGACGCCGATGCCTTCCAATCATAAGGTCCCCGGTTCGAGTCATTCGAAGATTAAGGTATGTCGTCCAGTCACAGAGTTGTTGACAATTGACAATTCATAATCATGGACGTTTAATATGAATGTAAGAGACTGACCTCGGTCAGCTTACGGCTTTGATAAGTCAATGAAGCTTCTTCGCGAGTTCCTGCTTGCAGGAAGATCTAAACTACATACATACACCCATACATACATTCAATATATGACTACCTCGTGGACATGTTAGGACAAAATGACCGATGAGCTTGTAACATCTTAGTAATTGGTTCTAGCATAACTTACCATGCTTTTCGCTCGTCCACTTTTAATCCCGAAAGACCCAGTTATTATGGCAAACTGTTAAGAATGAAATATGTATGAAGAAAGAAAACAGTGTATGGAAGAGGATACTTAGTTTTTAAATACTGATATTCGAAATGAAAGGTAAAGTTTTAACCATCATGTTTGCTTCACACAACAGCTCACAGAAATGTAGCATTGGGGGGGGGGGGAGGGGGTCAGTAAGGGGGTGAGGGGGAGTAAGAGGGTTAGGGGGATGTCAATTCTGTGAGTTGGTTGAATATGATAACATTTGTTGCAAGACAATCTCTAAATATTGTACTTCCAAGTTGCTATTGGTCGAGGAACATCTAATCGAATATGATTATATTCGGAGATATTTGATTTGTTCCAAAGACTAAGTTCATATTCATGGTGTGTAGCATTGCGTGTTGCTGTATGTGTAAAGCTGTATGGTGTTCTTCTAAAAGGATATCTACCTTATAAAACTAACACATCTCTGAATGAACCGAATGACTGTAAAACAACTAACATACGATCATGGTTCTGTTCGAATTCGGACCTGATGTGTTTTTGGCCTTACATGTGAATGATTTCGAATTAATAATTAGTTGCTTCGTTTTTTCTACAAAATACTTTTTTTGTACACCTTTTTTTCGAATACCACTTAAATATATCGAGCAGGGCAAAATACACATTAAACTGAGACTATACATTCAGTAAGAGGCACATACATATCAGATTAAATGTTGTTTTATTGTAGCGCTTTCAACGGGAGCCTATTTCGCCAGTCGTCCTATAGTGGGTTCGCACATTATTCACAGAGATGGAGGCGAGGGAGGTAACCAAGTTTCTAAATTCACGAAAGAAACGAATACAAAATAGTGGGTGGTTGAGTGCTGGGTGATATGTGGGGGAGTGGTGGGTTTTGAAGAATATAGAATCTAGTACATAAAGTACGTAATGTTGGCAAAATTCACTTACCACTCCATTCCATATCCCCCAGCCCACACAGTCCGTGCCGTTGCGTTTCGGCAAAACTAGTAAAACAATGCCGAGTATAATTTGAACAATGCCACAAGTAATAATTAGGCTTCCCGTCACTTGACGAGGTCCTGATCCTCTCAGCCTGCCGACATTTTGAGGAACCTGTTGTGGACCGATGAAAATGGGCTGATGATTCAAAGGAAAGCCTGGTTGAGTGGGGGCTTGAGCCATGTTCGTATAGCACAACCGTTCTGTCTAGAAAAAATACATTAATGAATTTATGGTCACTGAATCTGATGTTGGGCGAAATAAGGGTGATCGATCATATATATGACGTCAGAATGATTTTTTTTTATAATTCTACGATCATAATTGAGTGTGCGTTATTGCTTTATTGTTCAGGGAGCTCAATTATGTCACAAGTATGTTGTGAGTTGTAGTCTATACGTTTCCACCAATACAATGTAATTACCAATATAATGTATATTATAACTTAATGAAACTGCAGTATTAAACCCTTGTAGTTTCTGTAACAATTCGACAAGCCAACATTAAAAAATATGAACTTTAAAGACTGAACCATCAGTTAATGTTGTCTTTTAATAGGTCTACCAAAGTCGCAAACCATCAGGAAAGATTTCGTCTTAACCAAAAGTTTGAATTGTTTGCAAATGAATCAATACTGCACACTTTCCACAGTTGCATTTCGATTACTTTGTATATTAATATATATCAAGATTAAGTGATCCTATTTATCCTAAGTATCCTTGGTGGAGTACTGAATGTGACGAACAAGTCCGTTAATAATACATTTGAATTTTGTTTATATAATTTATAGCTTAAAACAAAGAAGCTATACTGTTAATATTTGTATCACCATGTAGCACTTGACTAAATGTGTATATTTTTTCTTCTGTGGCAAGACTGGACGCCAGTGTTTCATAACTTCAACTCACTCCATGCATGCAATACATATGTACAGTGTAGCTTGATAAACTAACAACTATATCGAAGTAGACAAGTTATATACTGGAGACAACAGTGACGGTGGCATAGAGGAGTCCTGATGGTACTTTCTAGCTAAACTAAAGAAATATCTAAGAATATCACCTTGTAACATTAATCGCAAGTTCACAACATTCCTGTAGTATATCAATCAGGTTAACCCACGCGATACTTGTATCCGAAGGTTAGTACAAAACTTGCGTCGTGTTATCTAACAATAGAACATTTCCTTATACGTGCAACAGCTGTAGTTCAATGATGTTGACACTTACAGAACATTTGATATAAGGAAGGTTGTAATGGGTCTCAACTTAACGAATCAAAACGTCATGTGACTTTACTTTACTGGAAACGTAAGTGCAAAGTACAAATCAGTGCCAGGTTATTCTTGTCGTGGGATACACTTAAAAGAGAATTAGTTTGCGATAACCAAATCGTATCGACCAGTGTTGTGATCGAGTGGATTAAGATACAAAGGCTTACAATAAAACCTACCTATATATATTTATATATATATATATATATATTATATATATATATATATATATATATATATATATATATATATATATAGCGAAATAATAAATCGAAATATATATATATAAGTAAACCGCGCCTTAACGATAGTGTCAATGATAAAGTGAATATTAAATGTCGTTAACTAGAAATGTTTATGCATTGCATGCACATTGTTGCCTTGTCTCGAAACGAGCAGCGCACAACATGCTTAATTATATACTATCAGTGTTGCATACAATTCCAGTTTCGGTACCATTGTAGACCGTTGGTGATTTTGTATCGTCCCTTTCAGGAAGCTTCTTGCAAAGTCCTAAACATAGCTAACCTTAGCCTTAGAAATTTAATGAACGCGACACTAAGATGATGGGACCTGTTTGGAGTCATAAGGCAAATTTGTTACTGAAATCGTTTTTTCTTTTTAGATCATGAAACTGTAGACCGTTGCTACATTTTCTCATGTTTACAACCACTATGCGGCGAACAATAGAATAATTTTCGGAGAAATATTACATACATTTGTTCGAATCGAAAAATGTTTATCGCACGCCATTACTTCTTTTGTTTACCATAGTAATAAAGAGCCAACAGCGCCATGATTCAGTACACTTTGCAGGACATCATTCTCCTTCTTTTCTATTCCTATATGCAATGAACAGAATTAGAACTTACGTATTATAATCGCGGTAACCAGCATATACAATGACGTGCAGTGGTGTCACATGCAACTAATCGACCGCAATTTGCAGGCCTCAAACGAACAGTTACTTCAGATTTCCAAACGTTTATCGACACACAAAAAGTTTTGCTGATTTTCGCCCTCGATGTACTTCGAACATGGCTCATGCAACCGACCAACAAACTTCTTCTTTGAACCAACAACAATCTGTCTTCATCGGTCAGCAGCTGGTCCCTCAGAATGTGCTGAGAGGATCAGGACCTCGCATGCCAATGGGATCCTTTATTATATTCTGCGGTGAGGTTCAAGCCATCTTTGGGATTGTGGTCCTTTTCTTGCCCTACTCGTATTGTTCATACCTCGATGTATCATTTTTGTTATTGTGTGAACTTAGCAATAGATATTTGGGAGGGTGGAGTGCGTATTTCATTGAAATGAACATGTAGAATACATACTTGTATTAAGTCCTCTCTTGTTATTATTGCTTTTGGGAGTAGACCTATACTAAGTACTAACTCTCCAGCTCTGTCTATCGAGAACTTATCACGACTAATAGCAACGGTAAGATTTTTTGTGTGCAAACACCACGATGCATCTGCATGCTTACTTATTTCGCACCATGCAAATACTCAACACTGCGAGAAATCAATGCATATATATATATATATATATATATATATATATATATATATATATATATATATATACCTAACCTGGCTTAGTCCTCTCACACTTTTATGACAGGATTCAATTCAGGCATCTCAATATTTGCAAAACATTTAAAACATCGACCATTTCATTAACAGTTTAATTTCCATCTTCGTATGAAGAGTTTATAAAGCGCCCAATTTTTCAACACCTTTGCTCGCGTATATCCGAAGGAAATGTCCCTGTTTGTGAAGGATTACTACAAAAGAAACGAATTGTTTTGTTCGTATTTACTTAGATATATTGATATCTAACTATGACAATAAAGTATTTGAAGGACTTAAAAATATCATTACTTCTAATGAGTGATAAATAGCAGATATTGCACTTTGTTATGTTATTTTTATCAACGATAAAACATACTTTTCTTCCCTTATTTTAATTTTCTTAGAGTGGAGATAGTCGCCCCATAATTTACATCATAATATGTTTCGCATACCTTATGAACGCGCTGTTTTGCATCATAGGGGCCAGTTTCACTTGCATTGCGATCTGTCCTGAGAATGGGCAACAAGTGGTGAGTTGAAAGTTTAAAAATGTCACAGCAATGAGCTTAACCTTTACTTCAAGTCAGTGATCAACGCCGTGATGAAATACCACGATTAGCAGTGGCGGAGCTAAGGGTATTGGTCAGGGGGGCGAAATGGTTTGTATGGGCGCTTTCGACACTATATTCAGGCGTCACGCTGTCCCGAGGTTGACACCAGATGGCCATACGAATATGGAATTTTGAATTTCGCACGAAGATGGCCCCGAACTTGGTCAACAGCCAATCAACAGCCGAAGCAAGTACGATGCCTAAAGAAGGTCACACGATGGCACCCGAACCACACACGAAGGCAACACGAAGATGTGCATTTCTATTAAGTAGTTTACCCGCATGACACACGAGTGCCACACGAAGGCCACACGATGGCTACACGACGACGTATTGATTAGTACATTGTCGAATGCTAGAAAGGCAAATAGCAAGAAATGACAAAGTGAAATAAAATAATGCTTTGTTATTGTAAGAGGAGGTGCTGGGCCTGTAAGAGTTGCTCATCATGTTCTCAGAGGTGCATCAAAAGAAGCAATGCTGCTGCCTTCTTTTTCCTGGTTGTCTCATCACCAAAGTATGCCATTCTGCAGGAACTGAATTGTGGTTAATTGTGATTGTGATTGTAGCTTTGAGAGTTACACACGCCTCTGGTCTGTAGAGTTGCTCAGGACTGGCTGAGGAAGATGCTCTGAGGCTGGCCTTTATTTGTCCACGTTACCATGACACCTGGGAAACGCTTGAGGTTCTCAAATTCGACTGTCTTCGCCGATACCGTGGTCCCATCTCGATGTCATCGTACTATAATACGATAACTACACGACGGCATTGCGAGGGCTTCACGTAGTCGTGTTGCCTTCTTAAGACAATCGGGCAGCTTCTTGTTTCCTTCGTATTGTCTTCGTGAGGCGAAAATGCCCGATGGCACCGATGATCACACGAAGTAAAAACAAAGATGACACGATTTGATAAGATACCCCCACGATGGCCTTACGAAGGGCAAAATGGACACACGAATTCAACACGAAAATGAACCTACGAAGGTCTTCCGGCAATTTTTTGGCATGCCAAAGGTTTTGCCACCGCTAACGAAGTTGCTGCCGGAGCCTGAAAAACTCCACCGGCGCTCAAACGATGGCTTAAGATTCCCTTACGAATGGCCCGATGTTTGTACGATCAGAGCCGAATTTTGAACATTTTCTTTATCGTGTGTCCATCTGGTGTCAACTTCGGGACAGTGTGACGCCGGCATAAGCGAAGCGCCACTACAGGTTGGCGCGGAGCGTAAAGCAACTTTTTGAGTAAAGTTACTCCCTAGATCGTCGGAAATGACCCTCACCGGGACTTGCTAATTTGCAGATAATGTGACAAATGTCAATAGGTAGATGAGAGCGCAATAAAGAAGTCAATAATCGCGAATAAGTAAAAAGTGATCAAAAGCTGAAAAGGACGCCAGCAGTCCATTTGAGTCCGTCATGGAGGGGGGGGGGGGTTGCATCCGCCCCTCTGCTGTATGGACGCTCCGCCACTGATGATTAGTCCTATATATGGAAGCTCCGAGCCATCCGCACCTTGCACACCTTATACAACTCCGGAAAGCGGCTGGATCCGCCTCTGGCAAGTAAAGTAATGACAGGTACATTAAACCGACCATACCTTCATTAAGCATTATATTTTGAACTGAGGTTAGCATTTTTAAACTGAGAATAATTCATTTCTCTTAATTGATCTGATCAAGCCAGAAAAGACAATAACATAATTTAGCATATTAATGGATCAGAGAAAATTGATTTGTTTGGTGTTTTAATACATTTACTTTCTAATACTTGCTAATATTTTTCTATTCATCGTTTTTCTTTTCCCACTTTTGTGTGTGTGTATTTATATAGATTGTCTACCAACCGTACGCTTTGCCACCAGGGCAGACTTATTTGACGAATCCATATACAGGTGCTTTGAGTATGGCTGCACAACCAGCAATCGGCGTTGACGTAGTCACCATCCATTGTCCTCCTCCTGCTTACCAGTATGTGACTGCTCAAGAAGATGTCAATCCTAAATATCGATAGAAGCAAACTATCTATAGGTCACGTATACATACCAGCACAAATCATATATATATATATATATATATATATATATATATATATATATATATATATATATATATAAATATATATATAAATATATATATATATATATATACAGGGGCGTATCGAGGATTTTCCAATAGGGGGGGGGGGGCGTCAGGCATGAATGATCGCCGTCCTGGGGGATGGGTCTAAGGGAAGGGGTGTACAATTTTTGCTTTCGAAGAAGGGCTGAAATGCAAAATGGTGTCATATGCATGGGCGGCGATCCGTACTTCCGAGTGGGGGGGGGGGGGGGATATGACCTTGTTGACTATCTAAGCGTAGCGCCACCATGGGTTGGCGCGAAGCGTACAAGAAAATTTTGGGATTAACAAACCCTCTAGATGGCCGGAAACGGCACTTCCCGAGGTTTCCAAGCGGCATATACCCAACTTTAAAATAGGGATGTCATGTCCGAAATATCTCATAATCAGGATCCAAAATACTTTTTTTTAAATTTCGGGTGTTATTTTGGGAAAATTGCCCTTGTCAATCTTGTTTCAGGCGCAACGTTAGAATGTTCGAGAGCTCTTTTATATTATTCGATGAAGAAAATGACCTCATGCAGGCTATTATAAGCCTATACACATGCAATACACAATTACACATAGTTACATTCCTAGGTACCGATTGCTAGGGCATCCAGGTGAAACGTGTATTAAGCATTACCCTGGTTACATGAGATTCTCAGCTGTTCGAGGGAACATGTACGTGTGTAGGCCTACTATAGGGCCTATATGAATACTATGAGGGTGCATATATGTACCGTGGGCGCAATAATACATTTTGTTGTTATAGGGCCAATGAAGCCTACAGTCAACTATTTTTGCTTTATAAAGACGCTTTATTTGAAAAGATCGCACTGCGTTTATGGTAGGCGAGAAATGAAGCTAAAAAAGAGCCGTACATTAACGAAGATGCATAAATGTAGGCATGAAAATATTCTTATCCCTGGCATTTGGTGGGGGGGGCGGATATGGTGCATTACATCCCCTCCACCTATTTTCATGGGGGGATATATCCCCCCTCCACCCAGGATCGCCGCCCATGGCCATATGTGATCAATTTTTCGACCTTAATAATAAGCAACATTTCCAGTAAATATGGACACAAAATGCACAATTTAGTATGGCTGGCATGTCACTTAGTGTTTATAGTGATAATACAAACACAATTACCATCTATGTTTCTAAAACTATTATGCCGCCGAACTTCGCCAGAACCTTTTTTTGGCAAACAAAAAATAAAGCATACGGGAGGGGGGGGGGGGGGGGTTGAGCGATCACCGACATCTCACATAAAGGTCGTCATCAATTTTTTTTTTTTGCTAAACTTTTTTTTTTGGTGACGGCCAATAGGGGGTGCGCGCGCCTGTTGCGCCCCCCTGGAAACGCCCCTGTATATATATATATATATATATATATATATATATATATACATATATATATATATATATATATATATATATATATACGGCTCTGATGTATGGTCATCAAGGGCGCCACCACAAAACTTGACGTCTAAGGATACAGTTTCTGCCAATGTACAAGGGAGGAGTATTGACCCTGCCTGCCACCCTTCCCCACTTAGTGACAGAACATTACACAAATCCTTAGTGATGTAGTACATAAATATTAACAGTACAACCTATAAACATGTTGAAAATCCAACATTGTTTCAAAGTGTTCCAAAAATAGCACCACTCTACATCAAACGAACGTAGTATTTAAGAATCCCCTCTCAAAGCAACAAAAACCGTTTTTGCGCGCCTCATTGTAATATCTCTTTACTAAGTCAGTTAATGTTTGGAGAGTATAAGTTTTCTCGAGTTTTGAAGTTGACCATGTATGGTGTATTTCGCGTATATCAATATTTATGGCCAAAGTGAAAGGGGGATCATATTTTCGAAATAAAATTTTAATGCATTGCGTATGTATGTAAGTTACAAATTGGCATGCTATATATATATCTATATCTATATATATATATACATATATATATATATATATATATATATATACATATATTTATACATACATATATATCTATATATATATATATATATTTATATATATATATATATCTATATATATATATATATATATATATATATATATATATATATATATATATACATATATATATATATACATATATTTATACATATATATATATATATATATAAATATTGATATATATATATATATATATATATATATCAATATCAATATTTATATATATAAATATATATATATATATATATATAAAGATATACATATATATATAAAGATATATAGATATATATATATATATAAATATATATATATATATCTATATATCTTTATATATATATGTATATCTTTATATATATATATATATATATAAATATTGATATTGATATATATATATATATATCAATATTTATATATATATATATATCAATATTTATATATATATATATATATGTATAAATATATGTATATATATATATATGTATATATATATATATATATATATATATATATATATATATATATATATTGATATATATAAATTGATATATTTATCTTAATAACATCATAAAATTATAGTCAATATATTTATATCATACTCGGAATATCACAATAGGTATTGGAATATTATTGGCGAGACTGCAAATAGAAAACGTTGTTTGCTATTGGTAAACATAGACTTTATATGGTAACTTCGTAAAAAAATATCGATGTATTTATATTTATTTATTTCGTTCGTTCGTTCGTTCAAACTCATTCGCTTCGTTGTCATAAAGGTTCTTCGAACTACCAGTCTTTAAATTATGTCTAACGCACAATATAGTTTATTCCCTACAACTTATTATCAAACAATCTGTTTTTAACTTTGAAAATGAGACACTTACTTACTCTTGAACAATATAGTGATATTCTTAGAAATTGAAAAATATCTGCAAGGGTTGAATACTATTAAACTTGTTCTCTGCGACTTTGAATTATATCGGTTACACTATGCACTCTTAATTCATTTTACTCTAGATTTAATGTAACGTTAACTCTGGTTGTAACATAAATAAACCGGTATCGGATATTGTCAGGTACTTTCGCACGAATTATTTATTAACGCTTTAGTGTATTTACAATTTAAAGCATATTTTTAATATTTAGATCAGCTAACATTTTCTGTAAACCTTAACGCATGCAATTGTTGCATTTCATACCTATTAGTATTCCCATGTCAATCAATAGTGTACTTCTACAATTTAAGAAAAATTCATAATCCATGTCACCTGAACGGTCTTAATCAGTATTAAAATATACGGTGTATATTACTCACATATATCCTATATAACTCATATATAACACATAATTCTATTGACCCCAAAAGGAAAGTGTTTCATGAGTTTGTCTTATACATTGACGTACGTCGTTTACTTTATTCCTTCATTCATTCATATAATTGTTATGTGTTATCAAATAAAAGTTTGTTATACAAGACAGGCTCAAGTTATAATTCAATTCAAAATCACTTCGTTACTATTCAAAAACATTACTTCTTATACAAAGTATTTCTTCCTTTAAATCGTCATTAAGTCATCACCATTGACAACGCTGCGATCGTACCTTGGACGATCTATGTTTGTACGGTGCAACAAGTTTTCCTTTTAATCATGTTAACTTAAGGGTCTTTATCAATACAAAAAAAAAAAAATTTTCGTTTCGTTTCATGCAAACAAATGAAACAATTTGGATAACATAGCCTTCCATTGTAAACTATATCGGTTTAAAACTCTTGCGATGCTGTCCGTGGAGTAAAGACTGTCTGTCGTGTTTTTTTTTTTACATTTTGTTCACAATTAGTTATTACATTAAAACACAAAATACAAGGAATTTTATATCGACCATTATGAAATAGTTAAATGAATATTTAAATGACATCAATATTTTTAAACGTTTTTGTATCACATGTTTCCTTAATTTAAGACAGCAGAACCGAAATAAGTAATGTTATCCCTCCATCTCCATTAAATTACCATCGCTTACATAGCGCTGCGATAAATGTATTCTGCTTTTCACAGAGCCATCTGTGTTTCTTGATCGGAAAGCCAATCTATGTTGAAAATTGTTTGGTTTATATAACTGTTCCACCACCCTAAAAAAAAATACAAAACAGAATCTGATTGTTTTCTTTTCAGGCTTTTCGCCAAGTTAGGTAACCCATTTCAGTAATTAAAATTAAAATTGTATAATTGTAATAAATGAAGTTGTCAATCTGACGCAGGTAAAAATGTCAGTGAACAACAATTTAGATGATTAATTATTTATTCTCATTACCAGAGTATTTGAGAGTGGTTAGATTGTATCAATTGTTTTCATTACAGGTCTTATATTTACATTTACAATTAAATATCTACTAACTTTTATTTATAGGTGTGCAAATTCATTTTTAAACAATTGTCTAATTAAATCTTTCTGTCTGCGATGTTAGGTGTCTCCTAAAATCACAGACAAGTCTCAAATTTCTTGGCAGCATTTTCTATTAAAGTCATGTATCAGTGATACAGGTGATACAATTTTCTTGCAAATTGATGCATATTCTATAACTATTCTCTTCAAAACTGTTTTATTTTTTTGGAGGCAGGGAGGGATGGGGGGGGGGGGGGGTTAGATTGTATCATTCTTGTCATAACATGTCTTGTATTATTTGTAATATAAAACAGAGCATGGTACACCTACTATTGCTTATATAAAGGTTTGCATATTCATATTTTAACAATTGTCTAATTCAATATTTCCTGCTTCGATGTTAGGTGTCTCCTAAAATCACTGATAATTTTCCAATTTATTGGCAGCATTTCATGTATCAGTATACGGTGACACAGTTTTGTTGCAAATTGTTTAACATGTTTTAAATATATGAATAAATCGTTTGGCTTGTTGTTATTTTATTTCTTACAGTGGCCCAATACTTCTTTTATAAACGTTCTGAATATCCAAAGGACTGCCGTGACGCTAAAAGTCAGTGTTCTACGTCCAACTCTAGCGGAGTTTACATTATCAAGCCAGATGGATTTGAAGAACCATTTGAGGTGTACTGCAACAACGACGTTGAAGAAGGAGGCTGGACGGTACGCCTGTAGGAAATGTTTATGTCATGTTCGAAACTTACTTTAACATTATTTTAAATGAGATAAAACCTGTTTGTTTAGATGCAGGTATTATGACTTGATCATAACGGAAAACATGTGTAAGAGTAATCAAGAAGTCGCATCATCACTTAGGAACGTCGAAATTGGGAAAGTATCTATTATTGGTGGAAAAGATATGAAGTCTTAATGCATTAAAGATACACATATTTAAATTAGCCCTTTCCAAATATTTGTGCACAATCCAGAGAGTATATGTAAGTTTCGATAATGTTTAACATATATTTCTGCTCTGTTACAAGTCATACAACGTCGCAACAGCAGTTCTGTGAATTTCAATAGGAGTTGGTCACAGTATAAAGATGGATTTGGTTTTCTCTCAACTGAGTTTTGGCTCGGCAATGAAAAGTTATCATATTTGACGAATCAAGCAGACTACGAACTTCGTGTGGATATAGAATTATCTAATGGAGCTTCTTTCTATACCAGGTGCGTATCCAGGGGGGGGGGGCGTTGGGGGCGCGCGCCCCCCGGGTAAGAAAAAGAGGAGAGAAAAAAAAGAGAAGAAAAAAGGAAAAAAGAGGGGAAAAAAGAGGAGGAGGAGAGGAAGGAAGGGAAGGAGAAAAAGAAGAAAGAGAGAAAAGGGAGAAAAGGAGGGAGTAAAATAAAAACGCGAAGACACCGGGGAGAGAAAGAGGAACAGTGACATCATTACAGCGCTGAAGGGTAGCCAGTGACGGATCAATGATTTCGTAAAAGTGTGACTCACCCTACCCCTTACACCGACAACTCCTTTTTTTGACGTTTCCATTTTCCTCTCTCACTAATGATCTATATATGTACTATATATGGTCTATCATAACGCGTGTGTAGAATTGTGCTATGAAACCAACTGTGGCTGGTCTCGAACTCGACCGTGTCGTCGGGGAACATGACGCATTTTGGGATGGGGGCGACCGCCTGCCCCCCCCCCCCATTCAGCATTTTTTTAAATGATATCGCTAAGTAATTTCAAAATAGAAAGTGCTTAGAGGCAACTTACAAGGCCTGGGAAGTGTCATTTCCAGCGATCTGGGAGATATTTTCGGCCAAAATTTGCTTGTACGCTTCGCGCTTACAAATGGTCCTGGGTAGTGCCATTTCCAGTGATCTGGGAGGCATTTTCGGCCAAAATTTTCTTGTACGCTTCGCGCCAACCTATGGTGGCGCTACGCTTAGATAATTTGCCTACAGGCTACGCCCCTCCCTTGGCATATTCCTCGCTACGCGCCTGTTCGAATTTGTAACGCAAACAGCAGATATCACATCATATCAGTGAGCATGAAAATGGCGTTCCAGGATGAAAAGCCTCAAAACTGTCCGACTTGCCTGAAAAAATAACCAAAATTTTCAAGAGCGAAGCGCGCGTTCAACGTGTTCATGTCAATATCATATAAGCAAGCATCGGTTATTACATCGCATGCCATCATGTACCGTACGGTCCGTTAAAATTGCGCAGTATTTCGCGGGATGCTAATGTAAACAACGACATGTCTCATGTAGATGGAGAAAAAGCATGGAGGTCCAATTATGTAAAAACTCTCTTTTACATTAGTAATGGCGAATTAGGGGCTGCACCCCCGCCGCGCAGTGGCGGAGCGTCCATACGGTCGGGGGGTGGATGCCCCCCCTGACGGACTCAAATGGACTGCTGGCGCCTTTTTCAGCTCTTTACCACTTTTTACTTATTCTAGATTATTAACTTTTTAATTGCGCTCTCATCTACTTATTGACATTTCTCACATGTTGTTGGTGTAATTTCGCGATGACACCTTATTCTTCGTTTATCTGCAAATTAGCCAGGCCCGGAAAGGGTCATTTCCGGCGATCTAGGGAGTATCTTTATTCAAAAATTTTCTGTACGCTACGCGCCAACCAGTGGTGGCGCTCCGCTTAGATAGTGTCGAAAGCTCTCCTACAGACCATTCTCGCCACTCCTGACCAATACCCCTAGCTCCGCCACTGCCGCCGCGCCTCCTACGCCTATGTGTGTAGTGTTCGCTTTCGGAAATATCTGCTATTTTTTCATTTCCTTCAACCAAGTTTTATAATAGCCGTTATAAGAGGTTTTAATGTTTGTACACCAATAAATTAACTGTGTCTGAATTTTCGAAAATTTCTGACCAACATTCTGCATCACACTTCCCTCTACTCGTGCAATTTTGACCGGTCTGTTAGGGGTTGAAGGAAGTTTTTCTATATTGGTTGTCCATAGATGAAATTTTGTACAACATTATGGGTATGTTTTCAAGTGAGTTTATTCACGAGAAATGTGAATTTTCAAATTCTGAACAAATATGGGGCTTAAAACCTTGAAAAGTGGGGCTGACGGGTATTGTGGGCCGCGACGTAGAATCACCTACAAAAGCAAAGACCCACAGGAGATGCCATCAGGTCGAACATGATGTGTGCCGGGTTGACAAACTTCAAAAAGGTTATGGATGGAAGCAAAAAACTATTAGGAAATACCTGGTTCTCAGGCAAAAAGTGTACATCTGGTTGGTCATTTCAAGCCCGAGAAGTGCCGTTTCCGGTGATCTGGGGGGGTTTCAAAACAAGAAATTTTCTTGTACGCTGCGCGCCAACCGATGGTGGCGCTCCGCTTAGATAGTAATTCGCGCCCCCCGGGTTTGAAAATCCTGGATACGCGCCTGTATACAATATACAGAGGTTTTCGTATTACCGATGAACGGGGCAGTATAAGATTACACATATAGGAGGAATCGAAAGCAATACAGGTAAGCAAAAATAAAACGTTAATAATAATAAAATAATGAAAATGATTACATTTTCTTGACTATGAGGTGTATCCAACTCGCAAAAAAACAATATATTCTTGTAAAAATTACATGTTTTTTTCTTGGTCTTGATCTCACCAACCGGCAGAAGCATCGATCGCAACATGTCCTACGAATATGATCTACGGAACCTACCATTGCCAAGCAACATGTGAAGATCCCAACGGACAATCTGGTTGTAATAGTGACTCGGTGGGTAGTGAGGGCTGTACCTGTCCAGCTGGTTTTTCAATGCAAAGGAGTGACTGTATCAATGCGAGTGAACGCGGGTGTTTCGTAACATCAGCCAAATTGGTTATACCAGTGAGTATTTGCCTGAACAGAATATCAAGTGACTAAGCAGATGAAACAAAGATTGCATTTAAGCTAACTAACCTGGCGTGAATACAAAGTCTAAGAAAAAAAAACCAATGTTTAATAAATATCATTTTTGTATTTTCATCAACTAATTTGTAGAGTGGACAAACATATGTTAACGATGACTGCACACAAAATTGTTCTTGTAACA
The DNA here is from genome assembly GCF_037975245.1 of Apostichopus japonicus. NCBI lineage: Eukaryota > Metazoa > Echinodermata > Holothuroidea > Aspidochirotida > Stichopodidae > Apostichopus > Apostichopus japonicus. Next base: position 10,267,435 of record NC_092569.1, on the reverse strand, counting down.
AAAACCAAGTGATCTGCGAAGACTGCACATGTATAGTACCAATGCTGTGTGTGATGTCAGGAATGAACTACGACCGTGTTATTGTAATGAGGGATACGAAGGTGATGGTGAAACTTGTGAGTCCTAGTATACAGACTGTCAGGATGTTTATGATGCCAGACAAAGACAAGATGGCGTTTATACAATCATGCCTACTGGATGGCCTGGTTTACCATTCGATGTAAATTGTTAAATGGAAAACGGCGGAGGATGGATCGTAAGTCTTTGAATTGGAAATTTTAACTGTCTTTCTGTAAGTTATTATGATTCCGTCTATTGCAAATGATAAAAGCAGTACGTGTTTCTTTATTGGTTTGGTTGAACTTTTGTAATTCCTTACCAAGGGTTGAGTATATTTAATAGTACTTCAGTATATGAATAAGAAGGGTAAAATGGTCGTTAGACCACCCCTCCTTCCCCACACAACAAACAAGAAATAATGCAAAGTCATAAGTTTGTAATACGGAAATTATTCTGTGAATATATAGATGTGTGGTGTTTCTGAGGTTAGTTTTGCCTGGTAACATGCTTCAACTGCTTCCCATAATTACCTTTAATTAATAATTTTTACCTGCTATCTTTTCAGGTGTTTCAACGTCGTACCGATGGATCTACTAGTTTTTATCAAAACTGGGCTGCGCACAAAGAAGGGTTTGCTGAGAGCAGGAATTTATGGCTAGGAAATGAAAAGCTTCATTACTTGAATACTCAGAAAAATGACAAGCTTCGCTTTGAGATCACTACTTCTAGCGGATCTGCTAAATATGTTGAATATCCAGAGTTTCAAATAGATTCTGAAAGCAGCAACTATACCATGAATAAACTCGCTGAGCGTATCAGTAGAAGCACAGGTTTGTTTTGGTGTTTGGCGATTGGCTTACTTAAGTCAAAAGTAGCTAACCTGTCAACTACGAAAATAAATACCTAAATACATATATATATATATATATATATATATATATATATATATATATATATATATATATATATATATATATATATATATACACATTGATCTCAGGAAGTTTAGGTTTAAAACATCGCACCTGTCAACTTTTATGTGGACTTTTTTTCTAAGGTCATATAAAAAGTGATGCAAAAAACTTAAAACTGGTTGTAAGTTAGTTGAAACTTGATGGAAATTGACAACCATGTACAGTACCCCACATTGATGATCTGATATATATATCTCATCTATATATCTGATCTATATATAATATATATATATATATATATATATATATATATATATATATATATATATATATATATATATATATATATATTTATATATATATATATATATATATATATATATATATATATACAGCACCCTTACTTTTCACAGAAGTTGATCAAAATGGAGAGGAGACATCCCTTCCCGTGAAACCCTGATCACTTGGTTCCTGGTTTTCATACAGTGATATGAAATAAATATTTTCAAGAGATCGCAACCAATACAATTGACTAAGGCCAGAAAGAATATTACTGGACCACAATAGTTTAGTAGAGTGAGATAACACGTTATATACTGATTGACCGTGATAACCAAAATTGTGGGTATTGCTTGAATCTTTGCAGAAACACAACTTACTTTTTATTGTAAATTTTAATATTGAAGCAACTTAAAACTAAAACAGTAGAATGGAACGAGGAGTTACTTTGATGACGATGCAGTTAAGGGGCGAAACCAGCACTTAACAATCATCCTTATATATGACAGGTATGAAAATTAAATTTCTAGTAACTTACAACATATATTGTATAGATCCGACATGTTTTGTCCACGTCCTTTAAACACTTAATGGAGTTTGCCATGAAGCTTTCTTAACATCACATCCGATCATTGCATATCGCTCAAACAGACGATGCCATTATGGGCAAATGTGTTAATTTCATACATTTTAAAATTTCATTTTATAAACGTGTAGGGATGTGACAATTATCCTTTTTCCCTAAATATCCTTTATTTCCCATTCCTGGGAGGAGTTTCCTTTCCCCTACTTGATAAACTTTTCTTAAAACAAAGACCCTCGTTGTTTCTGCTAATGTAACCTTGATTCATCCTCTCACATGACCCTGTTTGCTCCTCTTTTCACCATCCCTGTCCTGCCATTCTCTCTAGTCCTTGCTCTGATCGAGAGCAGACGTGTTATTTTTTGTACCGTATTTGTAAACGTAAATTTGTCAGTTCTTAGTGGATACTGCAACTATTTCTGCCGAGAATGTAAGGTTAATACTTATATTTACTTTGTATTCATGTGTTTTCTGTAAATTGGTTATATTTTCTGTGTTAATAATGCAGGAAAAATCCTCTGAAAGATTGTTACAACGCAGTTGCTAGATTAACTCCTAACTGTGTGTAGTCCTTGGGGCTTTGACACACTGTTACAAATGGTATAGGTGTAAAAAAAAAATCATAAGCTAGGCTAGAATACCATGTATTCTGTTTCATGATATTTTGTAGTGGCCTGATAACCGAATTAAGCGCCGCTTTAAATTTTAGTTTATATTATGATCGGGGTTGAAATTGCAGAGATATCAAGCAGATCTCACATGAGGTATATCTCGTTGTATTTATGAATTATGGAAGGTGTCTTGCGCCCTCTCCATGTTTGTGCTCGGCTAATCCAAGATGGCCGCGACCTCGATCATTTTGGCAAGTGTGTGCGAGATTGGTCAATATTGAAATATTGTTGGTTATTAAACAAAAGTAAAGTGAGATGAGTTTATATTATGATAATTATTTGTAAACATCATGTAAGGTTTTCAGGGTTGTTGCATTGTTGAACAGTATTGTTTGGTAGATGTGTTGTCTGAAACACTACAATAGTTGTGTGAGGCCTAACTAAATGTATTTCATTATTTGAGTCATATCCAAAAGTATGTAATACTATTATGGTTAAGATAAGCTTTGGGTTCATATTGTTCTTACTAAGGAATGAAGTTGATTATGTTGATTAGTTTTAGTATCCTACATTGGATTTGTGTTATGGGTGTTTTGCCATTTCAATATTTTTGGGTCTGTTACCTGGGATATTTTACAGTTGTGTATGTGTTTATGAACGCCACCATATTGTTTTCTTTAACGAGAGTGATTTAGGATTAGGGAATCCTGGTGCTACGTAATCATTTAGTATGATTATTATAATGTATTATGTGTATTATATCTTAAAAGTATTTCTCCACACAGGTATAATTCAGAATATGATTTTAGTCTACCTTTACTGGTTGACCATTTTCTGTTTCCTTTTCCGTCCTTACTCTGCATTTGATAAAACTGCAATTATATGTGATGTTGTTTTGGCCAGTAATTGGGTAAACTGGTGAGTTTTTTTAAACCGTCTGTTTTGAGATACGAAAATGATGCATTTAAATGTCATCAAATATGGGATTAATGTGAAAGAGGTGGTTAGTTTCCAGGTTTCAGTTTCTCATAATACAAATCAACGGGTTTGTTATTAGTTTTGAATTTTGAGTTCGTTTCGGGCTTTGATATAATTGATCAGCTCGACGAGTCTTTTGAGAAGACGAGAATAAATTCTCGCTTGAATTCTTTCTTTGTTATTTTGAGTGATTTCTGAGAATTGAGTTCAAGGACATATCTTTTTGTGACATGATTATCTTAAATAGTAATCAATGTTGTGGTGAATTTAACCCCGATAAAATGTCCTTTGAGTTCCTATTCCAATTACCTGGGGTCCTTTAAATAGGGAAAGGTATTTGTGTTGTTATCGCTTAGGCAAATGCTGTAGTATGCCATAAGTTGTTTCACAAAGTTTCTTTCTCCTCTTTCAACAGTAGTAAAGGAAATAGTTTTTCTTTTGTTCCTAAGCCCTCTCTTGTTTTTGGCTTCAGGCATATAAATTCTTCTTGAATTTTTACACTATTCACAAATCTTGACAATTAAACAGTTGTATACTTGTTTTGTTGTACTGTTTTTTGTATTCACTGGCTATTATACCCAGTGAAACTGCCTGATCCAGAGGGATGTTATATTTTACCGGTGGAGATTTTCATAACAATTGTTTGAGTTTTATTTTTTATTTGCGTTCTTGTTTTCGTGTCCCCAGCGGCACTACAAACGGATATGGTCAAGACTTTTATTGGAGGCTGGGTAAGGATTTGGCTACCATTATGTTATTTCAGGTTAATATATACAATTAACTTGATTTTCTGTTATTCAGATCAGATAATATCACTTTACAGAGGCTTAATAATCACCCCATGCATTATCACACAAACACACACACTACACGTTTCCATTCCTGTGTCGTGACGTAGAACACATGCAGTACTTCTTGCACGCGTAGGAGTGTATATGGTTGATGGATACCTTTTTGAACCAAAATCGATTTAGAAAAGGACAGAATGGTAAATTAAAAAAACTATGACAAAGTAGTGCAAAGTGAGGTGGTTGTAAGTTAACATTCAAGGGCGGCGGAACCGGGGGGGGGGGCACAGGGGGCACGTGCCCCCCACTTTTCCTCAGGTTAAAAATGTGCCCTTTTTCTTCATAAAAATTGAGGTGTCTCAAGTCAGCAAGAGGCCAGGGAACCAGAATGAATACTCGGGAAGGGCCGTTTCCGGCCATCTGAGGGCATTATAACCAAAAATTTTCTTGTACGCTCCGCGCCAACCGATGGTGGCGCCCCGCTCAGATAGTCGTGCATACAACTTTGCAAATCCTGGCTACGCCCCTGACTTTTAATGAATTTCTTTGGGTCAAACTCAAAGCTATTTCGGAAGGAAAAAAAATTGTTAAGATATTAACAAGAAATAAACTCTAATTCGGAAGATTCCTACATTAGCAACTAACATGATTTCACCTCATTTTGTTCCTTGTTTCCCAATTTGCACATTGGATATTGCAGTGCTAGTATGCATATTTTCCTTGAGGGGTGGGGGGGGGGGGCGTTGATGGAGTGATGTGTATACGCAAACAAGAAAATACAATATGAGTTATAAAGGGATATAAGGCTGCATCAGTCCCATCGAATTTCTGCAAAGTGCCCTTTGATGTCGGTGCCCCCCCAGATTAAAAATGCTTCCGCCGCCCTTGTTAACATTATATTCTCTAATTTTTAACACCAATATAGAAATAGCATCGCTTGATTCTGGTGTGTAAGATAAGCACGATCGATATCGTTACGGTACTGTACCCTGTATCGTCATTATTAATACAATGCTTGAAACATGAGTATATGTTGGAAGTTCTGGCCATTGTTTGGGAGACCTTCATCAATCTACAAGGGGTAACACCTCCTTGGCGAGAGCCTGTGGGACAAAACCAACTTTATCAGCAAAATGTATGATCGCGCGTGTGCATTTGTTTATTACAGTTAACCTCAGTTTAAGTACATCTCTGCTTCTTCGCGTGTACATTGAAGCTGATTTACCGAAGCCAAGCAAGATGCTCTTCTGTATGTGTTTGTTCTCATAAAAGTATAGTTCCCTTTGAACTATTGCATAAAGCCTAGCTGTGATTAAAACAATTAGTCAGTTCTCTTTTGTGTATTGAACACAAAAGAAGCTTTATTAAAGACGATATGTTTCCTTCGATTTTTGGTTACCATGGAGAGGCATGGCTATCGTGGGTTTAAGAATGGTTTTGTAAATATATCTCTGTTGCAGTTGACAATGAATCAATTTTTAATATGTTCAGATGAGAACCACACCTTATTAAAGACTTAGATTTTCTTCAATTTCACGGTGGTATATATATATATATATATATGTATATATATATATATTTATATATATAAAATATATATACATATATGTATATGTATATATATGTATCACCGTATATGTATCTATATGTATGTATGTATATACATACATATATATATATATATATCTATATACATATATATATATCTATATATATATATATATATATATATACATATATTCGTTATACACAATTAACCCTAACGAAAAGGGAACTTCGGCCTGCTCAAAAGCATTCATACCGAAACGTGCCAAAACCCCCACCAAGGAAGAATCGGCTGAATTGATGCAACTATCTTGACCAGTAATAATCTGGCATCTGGCAACAAACACTACCTCCAAATTCATGGCATCGCAATGGGTACCAAAATCACACCGTCTTGTGCAATTTTTGTGATGGAAAACCTCTTAAAAGAATTTCTATCTCGACAAAATTTGAAACCACACACGTGGTTTCTTTTCATTGATGATATCTCCATGATATGGACCCATCCTAGGCAAATCTAAAACTCTTCATTGATGACATCAACTCGTTTCATCACACAATCAAATTTACTGCAGATTTTTCTGGACATGACGTTCACTTCCTGGACACCACTGTGACCCTCCAAAATGGTTCACTTAAAACACACACATATAAATGCAATGATTATAAAGCAAACATTTTACTGATTTAACTTTGGACACTCCCTCAGCCCTTCTACTCCTTCTACACCCCACCCCCTTCTCCCCTCTTACATCCCTCACCCCCTTCTCACCCTCTTACATCACCCTCTTCCTCGAACTCGATAATCTTGTTCATTTACTTACTTTAATTTAGAAGCCGTGGTTGCTTCTATCAAGATTGATTATTTGTACACAATGATCAGTTTAAAGACACACTTGGCGATAAGCAAACATTTGACGTTCATTTTAATTGTCATTCATGGTGTTTAGAGATAATCGGTTTCAAACTCATGTGTGCGGCCTCTGTACCCTCAGTAAGATATCTCTATTGAGACAGAAATGTTCCTTCGATTTGGCCATTCAAGTGATGCAACAAGCAATATATAAACTCATCATAATACGGTATAAACGGGGAGGTTTTCTTTATCTCTATAGATTATAACACGTTTTTTTAAAATTATTATTAATATCACCACAAGCATGGTAAATCTACATTGAGGTAAACATATGTATTCTTATAATTTTCTTATAAAGTTTCCATATTGATATTGTTGTCGTCATATGATGTTATTACTGCTTTGCATATAATGAGCAAGGTTCAGTCGTGTTAATTATGGCCTATATACGTTAAAGAAAGCGAATTTTGAAGGTAAATGTAGAGAGATCTTTCAGAGACATATAATCTTTCTTGATGTCTAAATGGTTTGTATCATGAGACTAATTATTTCAGTTTTTAATGTAATATTTCCGCATAGACATGTATATTCCAGAAAATGGAAGAAGAAGTAGGTATTTAAATATTATTAAAGGTAACGTGTCCTCATATACTTGTAACGAACATAATTTATTATGAGCAAATAAAGATTTACTTTTAATATATTATCCCGTCACAGATCATTTATGTTCATTATATTGTTTTCAATGTTATCTCTATAAAAAGAACGGCGAATCAAATTTTATGAGATGCATGTAAACATTTACAGATTTAGAGATATAAATCGAAGATAACAGTGCATGCGCATATTAGGAATGGTTAACACCCCCCACCACCACGGACTCTCATGGGGTTATTCGAGACCTGGATATGATTATTAAAAGTAATTAGTAACAGCATACTGCCTTAATGGAAAACAATTTCTTCACCTTATACGCGGAGTTTTGCTCCATAATCGTTGTTAAACCAATTACATTGGTTGCGTATACCGTATAGTTAGTATGTTACGATGTACATACATGAATATTGTCCTATACTTGCGTATCTGTCTCGGCGCTTGAGATTAGTCTTATAGGAATCGTCCTATCTTTTATGGAGACACAAACCCACAAACATTATCTTTAGCCTGTTATGCTTTCATAGGACGGAGAGCATATGCAATGAATCACCTCTGAACCACTGGGTCCGGGCGTACCGATTTACCGCTGCAGCATTGGTCCTGGGCGTCCTGTTTCTATATAATACTGTAATATACCCAATAACCAATTCACGAATGAGTGTAATATCTCCGGTGTTTTTGTGAGTGTGTTATATTGCTTTTTTCTTATAGTTATTCATCCATTGTATTCATTTTCAGATTGTTTACCAACCCCAAGCAATGCCACCAGAACATTGTTATGTCGATAGTTGAAGAGGGCTTTCAAGGACAGTAAATATGATTTTTGTTTCCTTTAGCGTTCCATACAAACGGTTATACTATTATATGCAATAGCCGTATGATCATCACATACAACGTCATTTCCAATTGAAAGGTCTTCCATAACACTTTCACAATAAACGTGTGAGGTAACAACTTGTAAACTTGTTAGGCTTACTAAAGAAATTTGGTGCCTTCGAAACTGAGGTAAGTGATCTAAGTATATTTAAAAACTAATTGTTTTGTTTATTCTGGTGTTGATGGACATGCATTTCCTAACCATTGATTATGGAGTAAAGGGACGTTCTGTTTAGTTTTCCGGTTGGTATATCTCCATTAGGCCTACATCATTTCGTATAAAGCTAAGAGTTATCACGAGGTCGGAATATTGTTTCACCTATATCGAACAAACTAGTCCTGTTGCCTTTCTCTAGAGATCAAAGATGATACTATATAACTCGAAGTCGCTTGGGAATACTAAAGTCCGATAAGTCGGATAAGTCATATATACATATATAACAGTCATGATCCACACATATCACAAAACTATACATGCTTTATTGAAATTATATGAATTATGTTATTATAATATTTTTGTTGCAAAGCCATACAGTCGGAATTAATATACACGACTAGTTGGTATAATTTGATGAGTGGCTAATTGAATTAGATTTGTGCCTATTGATAAGTGCTACACAATTTAAGACATACTCAGAAGTAAGTGTATCGTGTAAAATTAAAGCAATAATCCCACCCTTCCTAAGCGGCATATAACCCCATGCAATAATACACAATACGAACTACTGTGTCCACGTAGCAAGTTTACTGCGTCATTACATTGCACTAGTTGCAACATATTTTCCGCTTGGCCTATTTTGAACAACAGGTGAAGTAATGTTTGCCAGTATGATATGCTAAATATCCATGGAAACGTTGAGGTGCCGGGAAATGTAAAACTTACGTACTGCAACTCTGCGTCAATTTAATATCGACGTGTAATGTGTGTATTCTAAAGAATAATTGATTTAATGAATTTGTCCATGGATTATAATTACACTCGAAAAAGAATGTAATGAAGTCTCAGATGAATATTGATGAAGTAGTGTAACACAGTACAAGCAAATAATACGAAAACAAATAAATAAATCTTAACAAGAAATATCAATTCGGTATTCGAGTTGATTGTTTGGCACTTAAAAGGAACAATACGTCGTTCTGAACGGGCTTGTAATAATGTGTGAAGTGTTATCGTAAAGTGTGAAATATTAGTTAATTGGGCAATAAGACAACTTAATTTAACCCTAAACATGCTTACTAATCCTTCAAACGTCGATTATTAAAACAATGTTCATTGATTCCTGGAAGCGACAATCAACTGCTTCAGGGTCTTGAAAATTATCTGTATTGTTGTTCCAGTGACCAGTTGCGGACATCTTTACACTTGGGACGGTGTGTTAAGTTCCTACAGTTTTGATCAAAAGGAGCAAAACTCAATACAAGCATGTTGATCTTCAACCATTTTATACGATATAAATGCTGAAGTAACATAAACAATAATACAGGACTCGATCTGCAACTCCTTGTACAAATATCACAGGGGGAGTTATACTTGAAAATGTGGAATGACTGTTCAGCAACTTACCAAAGTTACTAAAAGGATATTTACTAGCAGCAAATAAATGATACAACCTGTTTTGTAAGAAACAATCCAATATTTATTTGAACAATAAACCAATCTGAAATATATGCATTAGTTATTGATCAACAGATGAAGTGAAGAGATGAAATTCAAAATTGAAATGAACAGTACTATATTGCGCCTGAATAAAAAATGACCAAGGTAAATACTGCGCAAAGTACCCACATTTTATCACAAGTAGGTTAACTATGTGGATTAAAACGATAACAGTATTCAAACTCAACAAGATTACAAGAAACCGTGCATTCAGGTAGAAGTTAAAGTGGGTCTACTGGTGTGAGTGTGAAAGAAAGAGATATTAACTCAATACCAGAAAGTATCACAGTTCCATTAGCTTGATAAGCCACTGGTTACAAAGAGCCCAATCTTTATTCTCATTTTTGAGTACAAAAAACACTTTTATGTGTGTGTGTACATGCGGAGGGGGTGTTTGGGCTGGGGTGGAGGCATTTGGCCCATGATAGGTTATTGAACGAAATGCCACCGTTGATTACGACAAAAAAAGGTCGTTCAATGCTCAACTTAAAAAGAAACAGGCATTTAGGACATAACGTGCAAGGCCAAATGACGAAAACTGTTACATATTTCAGATATCAAATTGAATGGGTGCATTGGAGATATCTGAATTTTCATTCTTCTTTCCCAAATCGAAATCGAGGTATGAAAATTAGTTTGAGGAATCTGAAATTGAGTTCCAGAAATCTGACATTGAATTGGAGATATTTGAAAATTCTAGTTCAGTTACTTCAAATTCATGTTCAAATATCTGAAATACGTTTCTCGCTTTTCATAAAATTGCCGAAAAGATGCTAATAATAAACATCGGTAAAGTATACTTTATTTAGGAATTAGATTGAGCCATGAAAGCAATACCTTATGTTTTGTTGGTGTTTAATTTGGTGGTCATTAGTGTAGTAGTACTAAGCGTAAGTTGTGTTGGATGTGTCAAGACAAACATTGAACAGTTTTACATGTACGACCAATTCCTTTTAAATGTCCATGCTGTTTCAAGATCTGATTCAGTGACCCATTATCTTTTTATACATAGAACGGTTGCACTGTGGCTCAATCACCCAATTACTGACAAGGCTTTCCTTTGAATCATCAACCCGTTGTCATGGAATCACTACACGTCCGTCGTTTCATGGGATTCTTAATAATTCTTGGTGGCTGTTTTCAATTCTTCATCGCCGATCAAATATTTGTGAAGTCCTATGATGGTCAATGGGGATACTGGAATGGCGTGGTAAGTGCACTTTCAAACCTAATTCATGTAACTCTTTTCTTCCGTTTACCGCCCATATTGTTAGTTTCTATTAAGTACTTTCATTCTTGATGATGATTGAGATTCTTTATAACAACATTAATTCCAACGAAATCAGTTGAATGTATGACTCTTGAGCTCACTTGTACTGTACTGCTGTAAACTATTCGACGATATTCAATGCTACTGGAAAGAAAACGTCTAAGGGAACCAATATATCTTTTGTTGGATCATGAAACATTCTCATATTATAAACATTTAGGAAACATACTTAAATGATTTTTAATTGACATTAATTTTATTACATCATTTAACCAAAGGGCTACAAGTGAATGCTACTTAAGTGATGAGAAAGCTACTTAAAAATTACTTATAATTTAGTCCTCATCGATGAAACTTCGGTTACACTATTTTAAGCTGTGTTTATGTATAGCCTACTAACCTTAAAAAATATTCGCCACAAGTTGTGACCTTGATTTGTAACCTTTGTTTTGTATGGGTGGCATTGATATTTCACCTCAAAGTTTGTTTTAGGTTGCATGGGACAAACTAATTTCACAAAAAAGGTTCAACATGTGTACACATATACTTCCAAACTTTCTTAATTAAAGATAGGGGCCTTTCACCTTTGTATGCCTCGATCGCCAGCACAAAACCTCCCAAATCCGAAATGTATATTGAAAAATTTGAATCAACTACATTACCGGTGATGATACACAGCCTGGTCTGTCTATCCCGCTTCCTCTGGGTTGATGATGTCTACCATCAAGCAATATTTGCTATTTGAGGCTGGATGCCCCAGTAAACCCCTTCTCACACCTAATAACCATTCAATTAATTTTAGACACTTCAAAGTATAGTTAAAAGATTATTTGTCAGTTTATATACATTAAGTTTAGTACGCACAGTATTTATACAGTACACCTGTACTTATATCACAGTAACCCACACTGTGCGTAAAGTAACTTGTGTTCAATGACACTTTGTCAGATCTCTTGAATGTCTCAATTCATCAAACAAAATACTGGTTTCTGCTGACAAAACGAGGAACATCTACAAAATGAGCACCGACAACTACAGAAAATTGTTAAACGAAAATATAACGCAAAAAATATAAGAGAGCCGACGACCGTACCGTTACAAATATTAACAACGAGCTTACAACAATCGCCAAGGAGCTTCAGATAGACGACAGAATATCACCTATGGAGGAGATACAGGCATTTATCACACTTAAAGACCATAAAGACAACTTCAATAACAACCCAACTTGCCGTCTCATCAATCCCACCGAATCGGAAATGGGAAACATCAGCAAGGTCGTCCTTGAAAGCATAAACGAAACTATCCGTAAAGCCAGCAAAGCCAACCAATGGAGAAGTACCGGGGAGGTCATCAGATGGTTTGAGAATATACAAAGCAAAGCAACTAAAACATTTTTAGTCTTTGATATTGTCGACTATTACCCGTCTATCTCCAAACCCCTTCTTTCTGAGGCTATTACATGGGCAAGGCAGTACACAAGCATTTCCCGGTCGGACATCGACGCCATATACCACTCCAGAAAATCCCTTTTGTTTGATAATGGCAAACCGTGGCAAAAACGAGACACCAACAGCTGCTTTGACGTCACCATGGGGAGTTTTAATGGTGCAGAGGTCTGCGAGTTGGTTGGCTTGTACATTTTAGCCAGCCTTAAACAGAAATTAAGCAACAAGAGCATTGGACTCTATCGCGACGACGGGCTCGCAGTCTTTGACGCTAAATCGGGAAGGGAGATGGATAAGCTGAGAAAAAGCTTCATACAGACATTTAAATCTTTTGGATTAAAGATCACTATCACATCAAACCTCAAAATTGTCGACTACCTCGACTCACTCTTGACCTGAACTCTGGCCAGTACCAACCATACAAGAAACCAGGAGACCAACCATCATACTTGAACGCCAATTCCAACCACCCCCTAAGATCATCAAACACATACCAGCAACAATAAGCAAAAGACTATCCGAACTAGCATCCAGCAAACGTTCTTTCGACAGCGCCTCCCCCACCTACACTGAAGCCCTGAAGGCCAGCGGCTACAACGAAGAGATCACATACACAGAAACCGCATAACACCAACCAGCCAAACAAAAACAAGCGCCGCCATCGAAATACGATCTGGTTTAACCCACCCTACAGTAAAAATGTTAAAAGCAACGTCGGAGGATCTTTTCTGAGTCTCATTTCAAAGCACTTCCCCCATCGCACAGATACCACAAAATATTCAACCGTAACAGTGTCAAAATCAGTTATAGCTGCATGAACAACATCAAGTCAATAATAACAGCACACAACTCAAGGAACCTTGCAATGGCCAACCCCCTAAACCCTACAAACGAATGCAATTGCAGGAACCCAAGTGACTGCCCCTGGCAGGGAAATGCTTCTCCGCCGCAATTGTGTACAAGGCAGATGTTCATCACAATGACACTACCAACTCATACATCGGCATGTGCGGTGGCCCATTCAAGTCAAGGTACAACAACCAGACGAAATCTTTTCGAAACAAAACCTACGCCAAGGAAACAGAACTATCCAAATTTATTTGGGACTTGAAGGATATAGGGGAAGGTTACGAAATAGAGTGGTCAATCCTCACGCATTCCAACACCCTACTTAGCGGCACCACACAATGCAGCCTGTGCCTGGAGGAGAAACTCGCGATCATCAACGCACACTCTGAAAAGGAAGAGATTCTCAACAAGCAAACAGAACTACTATCTAAATGCAGACACTTAAGATCACTCAACCGTACTAGAAAAAAGCCTTAACATATATGTATATATATATATATATATATATATATATATATATATATATATATATATATATATAAATATATATATATATATATATTTATATATATATATATAAATATATATATATATATATATATATATATATATATATATATATATATATATATATATATATATATATATATATATATATATATATATATATATATATATATATATATATATATATATATATATATAGGGGGAACTATGCTTGCCTGAAGATCGCCACGGCGTGAAACTTTAAGTAGCAAGATCCGATCCACCAATTTTGTGATAAATAAAGCTCTACCCTGTGTATCGAGCACTTTTTCGACCAGAAGTGACACATCGTGTTATATATATATATATATATATATATATATATATATATATATATATATATATATATATATATATATATATATATATATATATATATATATATATATATATTTTTATATATATATATATATATATATATATATATATATATATATATATATATATATATATATATATATATATATATATATATATATATATATATATAGCGGGAGGCCCGTGGTTCGAATCCCGGTGGAGGCTGAAAGTTTTTTCACTGTTCTTGATTTTCCAACTCATTACGATTTTCATTTATATATATATATATATATATATATATATATATATATATATATATATATATATATATATATATGTATTCAAATTTCAGTTGCAGTTAGGGCTTTGCTGCCCTGTGAGGAAAAACTGATAGCAGCTTGGGTATGCTTCACCTTTCATATCGACTAACAGTGGTCAAAACCAAGATCACGCTATTTGATTTGTTTTTCTCTTTTCCTTTGATTTCGAATTTTTACAGTTCGCCATAATAACAGGACTTTTTTGAACTTGCCAGTTCACGAGATGAATGCATGGTAAGTGGTCACCTTAAAACAAAACGAAAATTGCTACCAGATGTGGTCATTATTTCATTAGCATTACATGACTGCGTTACACCAATACGGTCGTGGATGATGTATTTCTTCTATGACGTTTCCGCTTAGATATTACGATGGCTTTTAATACCATATGCATGGTTGCACAGTACAATATGTAGAGGTATATGATACAATGAAACTGTGTGAAGATTCAGCCATACTTTCTTTAAAGATTTAATTAATTTCATGGACGTCAATTGCGGAGGAAGAATAAATAATTTAAACTCTACACTCACTTCCCATAGCAAACACATATCAAAGTTGGTATAAAGCCCACCGCACAAACATTTTAATGTTTCCTTCATAACTTCTTATTTTGATTAATCGTGATTATGTCGCATCCAATAGATAAATCTGAAACATCATCAGTTATCAGAGCAAACTGCAATACGTATCTTAGATCATAGATATCATTATTGTCTTTAACATATATTATTTTACTTTTCACAGGTCAACACTTATATGGTTTTTGACACCATTGCAACACTACTATGTGCGTTTTGCTGTATATTTCATTTGCATCTAGCTAACCAACCTGTAAACGTAAGGACCAGTTAATTACAAAATATTATTCAAACCAATTAAACTCACAGGAACATTATATTATCTTTTAAACAAAGGTTGTCATCGACATCATTTTGCAAGAGGTGTAGTATACAGTGTATATAGTGATCCTCCAATACGCCATCGTCTCATTTTATAAGAAAAGAGAAAGTTGTGTTCATTCTTGCATGAGAATATGTCAGATCAATATGGTTCAATACTAACGAAATAGTATTTATTGTTCATATTACTCTTAACCTAAATAAAGGTAAAACATCGTCATAAGACGTTCCAAAGTTGATATGAAGTATATTTATGAGGCATTACGTTACAGTCAATGCTTAAACTAAAACACGGGCGTTTGTATTGTAAAAGTTAATTAATAACAAAATATGTCTGCCGTGTAATTTCTGATGAAACTGTTGATTACATAGATACAACCGTATTCAGTTTGATTCATGCCCAGTAGTTCATATTTTTCTTTTCGTTTATCAATGTTACTAGGATATTCAACGCCACTTGCACCACAAAATGTGGATTTCTTCTGGATTTCAACTCTTGTTTTGCATAATCAAGCGTAACATCTAATGCTCTCTCAGGTGAAGTACCGTGTCAAGGGGTAAGTTTCCAACCCAAATGCCAAGTGACATGGTATCGATTTCCCTTAAACTTGCGGCACTAAATTCATGTTTATGCCACGAACAAAAAATGTCAATAAGGAGAACTCAAGGTTACCGAGTAACGTTTTTAATCAATTATTTATAAGCCCTTCTCTCTCCTTGAATTGACATCACAGGGGAACTACTTCCCAGCTCAGAATGTAACGTACCTAAGATGCTAACATTTTGAGAAAATTAACTGTACATACACGATATTATGCCCTAGCATCCTTTGCGAAGTCCGATTACCACTGATTACCGTTCTCCTATTGTCGATATTATATCTAGCTCACTAATTTAGTTTTGCCTAGACCACACTTACTTGTCAGTCTGTTCCTTTGAGGAGCGTTCCTTATTTTTCGTCATTATCCAAACCAGACACATCCTCAATTCGCTTGTCTCTGGTTTAAACATATATAGTCGAATCTTCCATATCTCCTTCCAATCTCCTCTTTAATCTCCTCTGCACCCACCCACCCCACGAGTTTCAGCACTGAGTTGGTGTCCTTCTCAACAGTTGGATTCTGATTTGCAAGACGGTTGTTATTATAACTTCGTCGTCACTTAGAGTGTATACATAAATAGAGTATAGGCTATACACTATACACATAATGTACGTAGCACATACGCACGGCTTGTTCGTCGGACCGGAGTCCTATAGTGCAGAGTCAGAACACAAGTAGTGATGTCATTTAGTTACTACTTTTCCCTGCCAGTAGTTGTCAAACCGATTTCCATGCAACATTTATCGATTATGATAAAATTGTTGTACTACGTAATGCCCAAAGTATTTAACGTTTCTACATCTTTGTTGATTGATTGATAATTTAATGGAATTTTGGCAGCATCCTTTCAGCAACTTTTCTGTTATCACCTGTTGGAAGAGAGCTGTTTTTGCTTGGTTCTCTGAAGTTTGCGGGTGTGCTGTTTTGTGCTGAAACTTCATTCTTATGGAGCTTGTGAGCCAGCCCAGTGTCGTTACAAGAGTAATTACGTAATAAGGTCAAAGTTCTATTTTCGACCCTTTCTGAGCATTATAAAAAAGATAGGGGTTATGTTCCTGCTGTCCTGTAAGTACTACAAATGAAATTATGAACAGTTAATGCAAGCTGTACATGTCGTTTGGCCTTGCATATATGTACACTCCATATATGTGCACCCAGAATACAACTGACGTGTTACAACAGTGTATTCATCCGTTGATCAATCAAACATGTAATGTAATCCCACCTACCGTCATAACGATGCAGCTGTACGGCTTAAAATCGATACCGGATGCCATTTATACTTTAATGTCTGACTGTTAATTGAATCTACCACTGCAACAACCGTGAAACTTGAATTTGTACATATTTGGAGGTATTTTGTATCAAAACACTATTTTAAGCTAGACTTGTAAAACTGAGCGTGGAAGCCAAACTATCAGTCTGTAGGCCAACGCGAATTTCCAGTTTTGAACGATGTTTTTCCCCGTTTAAAATTTGCTGCTGTTCTTTAGAGTTTTCTTCACTCCATCAGTATGTACACACAGCATAGTAGAGAAGTACCAGTCAGTGAAGAGGTTTTCGTGTAGGGTATTTGAACAGTGTAAATTTTCAAAGTATAACGTATCGCCAACACTACATCGTGAACTCTTAAATTAGAATGTACCCAAACGTCACACTTTGTGGGTGTATATGCATTTATATTTCTGCTCTATTACCGTTAAAGTCATCACCTAATATTCATAGACCAGATGTTAAAAATCTGAAGTTTTTGTGTGGTGTAAAGGTAAATACTACGATAATAACAGTTGCAAATATGAAGATGACATCAAAAACAGAGTACTATACAAGATATATACTATATAGCTGCAATTTTGTTTAACAATTTTGTTGTTAACATCTGCCAAACCTCAACACCGATGAGCAGCAAGCTGGGGATTTTCCTGTGTTGTTCATGTGATGTTGCATTTGTTGTGACGATTCACGCCATTCTGTTAAAGGCCAGTAGCCCTTTAACTCTTAACCCAATCCTTTGCGTTGCATAATTTGCCTCTAAATAGCGTTTTGATCTACAAAATTCATGATACAAGATCAGTTGATGTCAATGGTTAAATTGATGACAGTATTGTACAAATGTATGCAGCAACTCCAGGATGAGATGGAATTTGCAAGATTTGCGTTCTTTTTCAATTTTCAATGACTATCCAATAAAGTAGAGCATGTTGCAAGGGTTTTCAGTTCAAAAATAAGCATATAGAAACGGGCACATTATACATTAATCCGTGTATCGCCTTTTTTCTCAATCCCTACACGTAGTGTACTGGGGATGAGATATTGCACTATATCGACCATTCTGTATAAATATTGGTACTAAAATTGCTGCCAGCCTCACACCCCTTGAGGTACTCTACTGAAACTTGGAAGATTAGTCTGACTTAATGTGGGGTATCATAGGGTGTAACAAGAAAGCCAAATAGCTTTTCGCAGCCTACTCCTTAATCATGCATCATGGGGTTAGCGTTCATGGGGTTAACGTTCAGAGATCAAATAATCCCAAAACAACATGGTGGTCATTGCATGCGTATACCAAAGTTACAACGTGTCCCAAACCTTAAAAAACAAGAAGGGTATCATAGGGTTTATGTGTAGAGTGTATTAATTAATGGAAAAAAGTCAAAAGATCAAACGAGGCGGTAGGTAAAATTTATGCGAAATGCGTTTCGTAAAATACTCCTTAACAGTAAACCCAACAACATCAGCTGCGGGTATGTATCTCTGCATCCGAAGTAGCGTGTCATGTGACTTATGATGTCATAAAGTAATAGGTCAGATGTCAAATACAAAATAACCATTTTGGCTATAATAGTTGCATACAAAAATGACAAAAGTTGCTGAAGCCCTCAAATCCATTACGTGTATCAGACACTTATAACGCACTAATGTCAAAGATCACGTGACCAAAGATCAAATGTGTATGAAAACCGTCCAGGGTCAAACGTTGGAGGTCATATAACCAAAACATTAAGTAACGTAAAACACAAAAGGTCACATGGCCAATGGAGCTCAAGGGATCAAAACTGGCCGTATTCATTCACGGTTTTATTCCGGTGTCTGGTCTTTAATGCTTAGCAAAATTACCGCAAATTTAACTTTGGTGAAAAATTAAAAAATCTTTTGGCTATTGTGCAAAATCATATGAAAGTTTCATACCAGGTAGGAATGAATTGTGTGAATGTATTCTTAATGTGTATTAAAACATAATATAAGAAAAGAGATCGTTAAAATTCAAGTTTCATGTACCTTAAACTTTGCGTGTAAGAGTGATGACCTCATACTGATCACATACCCAACATTCTGGATGAGATTTATAACTCCATGGTGTGCGTGCGTGTTTGTTGTTGTTTATCTGAGTTGTTTAGGGTATAATAATGATTGTTTCCATAATGGTAATGTAATAACTGTACCTTTCTTACAGCTTGCAGTTAATATGGCCATGCAACCAGCTCCATTCAACGTTGGCAGTGTTAATGAAGGCCCTTCAGCCAATGATTTCGCTACTGCTCATCCTAACATATAAGCACAACGTAATGTCCGCATTTACACAGAAGAAACATGCTAATAATTACATCTTAAATTTCGCATTACCCTTTTGTCAATCGGAGCTCAGATTTAATGTTTGGGTGAATCTCTGTAAATTTCTTAATGTTAAATTGATAATTTGCCAATAAATCAACTTGTTTTAAATTTTTAATGCTTTTCTTCTAAAATTGATATTATTAGCTTATTAACAACAATCTCAGTATTTTAAGTAATTTAATCAGTAATTCGAAATAGGGGATGGGGAGGGTGAAGAGGGCTTTTGGCTTTTTTAATCAAATGTCATTAGTATACCCAATTTGTAAAGACCAACATATTGGAAATTCCTACAACATCCATCGAACACTGTATGAGAAGCGTGTGACCATTTGAAAAACAATAACTTAAAGTATAACGTACAGTTTATGGGAAGTTTGATTTTCCTACTTTCAGTTGGAGGTTGCAAAAGATAAAGAAGACAAAGAGAAATTTTAACGAAAATCAAGAACTGATGACATTGACCTATCACCATCGAAGAAAGACCATCGTTGAAGGGAAAATAACTGTAACAGAAGTTAGGAACTCCTACCCACCATTGCTGTACCCTCTCGTATATACCTTACATAAAGTGGTATTTATAAATTGGGCAAAAAGTTTAGGAACTTGAATGATATTAGGAGTGTTAGGAGTGATATCAGGAGTGTTAGCTCAGTTGCTAACGCCGGTTACTTTCAATCATAAGGTGCCCGGTTCGAGTCACTCCCAGATTATTGTATGTTGTCCAGTTACATAGTTGCTGACAATTAACAATTCATAATACTGGACGTTAAATGTGAATGTAAGAGACTGACTTCGGTCAGCTTCGGCTTTGATAAGTCAAAGAGGCTTATTTGCGAGTTCCTGCTTGCAGGGGGATCTAAAGTACATACATACATTCATACATATTAAAAGTGGTACGAAATATATCACATGCCAAAATCCCGTTAGAGTGATTTACTGGCAGACGTTGATTTATTTACCGCAGGAAATCAAACTGATTACTTTTGACAACTTTTGTATTTCAGAAGCAATTGAACTTGATAGAGCCAGTTAAGAAAGTTCTTGGAAATTATGAAAGGGGAAAGGTTGAAATATTTCAATATATTCCTGTAAATGAGGTATGAAAGTCTCTTATTGCAACATGATGATATTTTCTCAGAGGTAATGAATTTTCTTTAACAATGCAACTTTAAATTAGGTGTATTAGGTAATTTATATGATGGAAACTTGTTTCAGGCCAATTGTTTATTCAGTTCTGTAGACCTGGTATTACATATCTGTCTTTATAATAATGACTTCGAAGAATGTAACCCAATTGGAACCTTCAGGAAGAATAACAACTGACCCCGTATAACTGTGTAGAAACCTATACTCGATTTACTGACCAATTACGACATGAGCTGACTCCACCCCACTGTCTATGTACCTCTAGTCACTTCCCCGTATACGAAGTTCAAATGCGGCCTTGTCCAACGGACTGTTTGCCAAAGAAAAATGTGTACGCAGTATCTTTGTCAGCATTAGTTGCTTTGTATTTGGTGTAAATATATGACAGTATGCAGGGTTCTATATACAGTAGGGAATTATATCATCGCATTAATTATTCATAAGTGGTAGCATTATAATCTAATTGTGTGTTGGATTTATATCATTATTGGTAGATCATGGGTACTGGATTATTCATATCGTTTCTAGCGCAGATCCAATGATTAGGCCTAATTAGCATGGATTAATATAAAACAAGTTGAAATGTCAGTACTGTATCTTTGCAGCCGCAAGCAAGATTTAGCTATATTGGTTATGAAGGTATATATCGGTAGTATTTATATTTGTATAGTATTTCAACTAGAAGAGTGATATCTATGATACTTGTGTCCATGCCCTATTCAGCAAAACAATTAATAATTTCATTTGACTTTGGAACCATTGCCTGAATTGTGTCTTGTTAAATATTAGTAAACTCATGCAGCCATGTCAATTTGGAATATTGTGATGTAGTTTGTCTCTAGGAATGTCATGCCAGACGTTCTATAATCTCCAGTTACGTGGAGGTTTTACACTTTGAGCTAAAATAGAAAGTATAACGTACAGTTTATGGGAAGTTTGATTTTCCTACTTTCAGTTGGAGGTTGCAAAAGATAAAGAAGACAAAGAGAAATTTTAACGAAAATCAAGAACTGATGACATTGACCTATCACCATCGAAGAAAGACCATCGTTGAAGGGAAAATAACTGTAACAGAAGTTAGGAACTCCTACCCACCATTGCTGTACCCTCTCGTATATACCTTACATAAAGTGGTATTTATAAATTGGGCAAAAAGTTTAGGAACTTGAATGATATTAGGAGTGTTAGGAGTCAATTGGGCAATAAGAACACTTAATTGTAACCCTAAACTGGCTTACCAATCCTTCAAACGTCGATTACTAAAACAATGTTCATGGGTTTCTGGAAGCGACAATCAACTGCTTCAGGGTCTTGAAAATGATCTGTATTGTTGTTCCAGTGACCAGTTGCGGACATGTATACACTTGGGTCGTTGGGTTAAGTTCTTACAGTTTTGATCAAAAGGAGCAAAACACAATACAAGTATGTCGATCGTCAAACATGTAATACGATCTAAATGTTGAATTAAAAGAAACAATAATACAGGAGTCGATCTGCAACTCCTTGAACAAATATCACAGGGGGAGTTTTACTTGAAAATGTGGAATGACTGTTTAACAACTTACCAAGTTACTTAAAGGATATTTACTAGCAGCAAATTAAGTGTACAGCCTGTTTTGTAAGGAACACTCCATGTTAAATGAACAATAATCCAATATGAAATATATGCATTACTTATGATCAACAGATGAAATGAACAGATGAAATTAAAGGATGAAATTAAAGGATGAAATTCAAAGAGGGAATAAATAGTTCTATATTGCGCCTGATAAAAATTGACCAAGGTATATTCTGCGCAAAGTTGTGCATTAGAAAGGTATTTGGCCCATGCTTGGCTATTGAACGAACGCCTCCGTTATTGACAAGGTGGAAAAGTTATAGTTCAATGGTCAACGTACAAAGACATCAGCATTTAGGCCATAACGCGCGTTTGACAAACTGATTGTCAGTTGTAGCACTGTCACCTATGTTTGGATGGACAGTGCTGTGCTCACTTTAATCCAAATAGTTCACAGGTTCAGTCAAACCTTTCTTTAAATGTAAACCTAATGGATCTCAGGCTTATGCAAACCAAGTATCGAAAACTGTGAGTTATATCAGATATATCAAATTGAATGGGAGAATGTCACGGTGCATTCGAGCTATCTAAATTTCTATTCAGTTTTCTTAAATTGACTTTGATGTATTGAAATAAGTTCGAGAAATTTTACATGGATTTGAGAAATCTGAAATTGAATTGGAGATATCTGAAAATTCTAGTTCAGATACTTTAAATTCTAGTTCAGATACTTTAAATTCTAGTTCAGATACTTTAAATTCAAGTTCAAAAATCTGAAATAGCTTTCCCGCTTTTCAGAACTTGCTGAAAAGGTGCAAATTATATACATCGTTAAAATATACAGTATTTAAGTATTAGATTACGCCGTGAAATCAAAACTGTACTGTTTTGATGGTCTTCGATGACAGCGTAGAGTATACTAATGATGGGTTAATCAACGGTCTAACATGCGTTTATCGCAGGATAAAGTACTCGGGGTATAACACAAGCAATGATCGACACCGGTGCAGCCATCAACAGTAGTTTATCCCCGCGAGTATATATATATATATATATATATATATATATATATATATATACATATATATATATATATATATATATATATATATATATGTGAAACACAATACAATATATTGCAGTATGAATGTCAGCATAAGTATTACCTCACTCTCATGCAGGGAACGGTGGCCAGTCGAATCCTTGTGGAAACTGTGCCCACGTTTCAGTACTGTAGTATTAATAAGCGTAAGCTATATTTGATGTGTTTAGACATACATTGAAAGTTAAACATGTACGACCAATTACTTTTAAATGTCCATGATTTTACAAAATTTGATTCAGTGACCCATTATCTTTCTTACATAGAACGGTTGAACTACGAACATGGCTCAATTACCCAATAAACGAGGCTTTCCATTCAATCTTCAACCTGTTGTCATGACACAACAGCAGTTCCCTCGAAATGTTGGTAACCTTAAATGATCAGGACCTCGCCGTGCCATTGGAAGCTTAATTATTGCTTGTGGCTGTGCTCAAATTGTTGTCACCCCTCCCATAATAATTGTTTTGCAGCCCCGCGGTTTCTATTATGGTCACTGGGGAATCTGGAATGTTGTAGTAAGTGCACTTTTAAAATATAACCTAATTCAAGTAACTCGTTGCTTCGGTTCACCTCCAATATTCTTAGTTTCTATTAAGTATTTTAATTTTTGATAATTGTAAGATTCTTTATAACAGCATTCATTCCAATGAGATCAGTTGGATATGTTACACTTGAGTTCACTTGTACGATGCTGTATACTGTAAACTGTTCGACGATGTTCAATACTAATGGGAAGAAAAATTCTGTGAGCAGCAATATAAAATACATCATGGAACATGAACCATCCTCATATGACATTCATTTAGGTAACATACTTATATGATATTTAATATAAAGTAATTTTATTACATCATATAACCAAATATACTACCAATGAATGCCTCTAAAATGATGAGAAAACTACTAAAAAAATATGTAAGGAAAGTTCTCATTCGTTTAAATTACACGTTTGTGTGGTATCATTCTAAGTTTAGCGTACAGTCTATGATAAAGACTGTGATAGAACACTTAGAACACAACCTGTAGCTATCAGGGAATTCGATGTAATATAATAGAGATAACTCACAAAATGACAAAGGCTGAAGTTATTAATGTTGTACTTCTCAGATTACTTGTTTAATGTACTTTAATTTGCGAATACTTTTCAGCTTTAAAATTAAAAATGTTATGCAATAGTAGTTAATGTGTATTACATATGTTTAATCTCATTCCATGAATTGAGCACAGAGCGCACTGGAAATGTGGAATCACACTTTCGACAAAATGGTAGCCCCTCCTCTCTCAATGCTTCAACCATTCACACGAAACAAAGCGGCGCTTTTTGTTGCTTTGTTGTTCATGTATGCTCAATGTAACTCTCTATTCATAATAGATAATGATTATAGGCCTTCATTAACTAAATAATATTTGTAATGATGGTATATTTACAACCACTTCACTTCAAGGCTGGAAAGGCTACATAGGCAATTCCAAATGGAACAAGCTGACGGTTAACATAGTTTAATAAAAGTAACGTACAATTAATAATTCCCTACAACCTACGTAGTTGTTGTTGATACGATCAATATGAACGTTTGAGTATAATGATGCCGTGCCATCTGCTAGGAAAGTTGATAGGCAAGTTCAAAAGGACTGCACCATGTTGCTTCGTAGCACTCTGAAATCATTTTATACAGATGTGGTTGAGACAAATTTAAATAGAGAAAGGTCTTTCAGATAATTCAGATATATTAAAATTGGTGCTCCACAGGAAGGTCCGCTACCGGCGTTACTTTTAATGATGTATACTGATGAGATACAGTCGAAATCCAATTGTTCTGTAATCAAGAAGTATGCCGATGATTCTGGTATATCATGCAAAATTTCGAAGCTTTCATACAAAAGATATCAAAATATTTATAAATCGTTCTCATGAAAATAAAGTTGGAAAACCTTGTTATTGATAACTCGACCGTTGAACGTGTGTCTGAAAACATGTACCTTGGTGCTCACAGACAAACTAACATTCTCCTATCATATTTCTAACATATTGCTAAGAGTTTATTACATTGTACCTACATAAACATACCTGGTCCCGTTTTTCAAGTAAGAGGCTGTTGGTAACAATTCTTATTAACTCATGATAAAAAAGAATGAGAGCTTACCTAAAGTGCAGCTTACCTTAACTATATATGCGAGACATGGATTCTTCGAGTGGCTTGCAATTTCTGTTCTGGAAGGGCAAATATGAAGGTTGCTATACACATTTTCTAGTAATGCTGTCTAAACGCCGCCCCCACCCTTGCCCCTCCTCGTCCTTAACTACTCAAGAATAAACTATGCTAGTACCTCCCAAAGTTTCATGTAAAAGTATGTGACCTTCAACTATGTAACTAGGGTATTACATAGCCAGAGTAATGCTCGTGATGTGCAAAGCCGCCAACAGCTAAGAGAAACCGTACTTTTTTAAGGGAGATGTTATATTTTGAACGTTTCGTTATATATGAAACTGACGACTTGAGGAAGTCTAAAGTGGAAATGACCTGGTGCTTGCATGATTTAATTTGTCATAACACTGGTATTTGTTCATTGGATTCTTAACATTGATATTGAAAAGGAAACAGGAAACAGATACAAGCATCGAATAAACTACAATCATGTGACTAGGCCACTCTTCAGGTATCTTATTGTTGGCCCACTGGCCATTCTGTTTTCACGAGTTATGCTATTGTGTATGAAATGCTGCATTAATCAATTAAATTACCAGGTGGAAATTATAAAGATATTACCTTCCAATAATCTTGGGTGTTTTCGAATGGTAGTTAGTTGGTTCTCAAATAAGCATGACATGGTTGTTATGCTCGGCTTGTTCCAAAGGGTAACATTCGTCGTATTTCAAAAACGCATGGACCTTAGACAAATTGTTTCACTGAGAGGTTATAATGACTATAAGTATTCATCAGTATGTGAAAACGAGAGTGGGCCTTAGGTGGACATTCGCCAAAAAACAGTCAGAAATAACTAGACAGTTTTAGAACTTCTAAACGGCTCAACCGATTCTTTACCCTCGAAATAGGTAAGAATAATATTTAACTAAATTTCGCCAAAAAGTGCACGTTCGCCACTACGCGAAAAACGGGGACGAATCCATAACTAGAGCAAAATACTTTAGCATAGGGGTCATTCCATATCAAATCACCAAATTATGGAGTATGTTGTAGTTCGACATCTTTGAAAAATTCCGACAAAGTATGAAACCTTGACAGCTCTAATATGGTTACTTTAGTAAAAAGTTGGCATAAAAACCCCTACCTCATGCTGAATCGCAGCATGAAATAGCAACTTTAGAGTTGCACAACTCAAAAGTCAAGAAAATGCCAAAATGTCATGGTGGCGACAAATTGCGGAATTTCAAAGTGTGATAAATCGGCCAATTGTAAAGCAATGCAAGTGAATTTTTTAGAAAATGCTTGTTTTATAGTGGTTCAATCATACCAAAAAAATGGGAAGTTTTGGAGAGGGTGCAGCAACAGCCATCCTTGATTTGACACGGGATGACCCATAGGGAATAGCCACAGGATCATACATTTACTCTACTGATGGCAACCATGGACTTAAGACATTAACATTGGGCCTAGGCTGCAGTTAGGCTAGGGTTCCGAGTTCCTTTACCGTGCAGTGTGATTCCAGGCTAGGCCGTTCTTACTAGGCTGGCCTGTACAATATAGACTAGCCTACAGTGTATTATTAAACAGTGTACAGTATTAGACTAACAATTAACAATTATGAGGCAGACAACATAATCGTGCATTACTGTTAGTGTTACCCTTTCAAGACCCACCTCCCAACTTTCTTGAGCAGCAGATTCTCCCAGCACGTCTGGATTGTGATGAAGGGACCATTTTTTTGGACGAACAAAGTAGAAATCGCACATGGCTTTAATAATTTCTTGGAGATTATGCTCCTAGTTGGCCGGGTAGGTCCCATTCGAGCAACTTGTCTCAAAGGATACAACCTCACAACCGACATTTGCTGTATTGATAGAGAGCCGAACTTATATTTATCGGTACCTATGGCATGAAGCCATGCCCTACATTTTCGCTGGTTCCTTGTGAGGGAGGGTTGTTTATTCTTTTCTGATGATTTTGAAGGTTTATTAGAACAACCGTAAGCCTGGCACTTTTGTATTTTCCCAAATTGTTGCAAGCCAAAGCCTTAAGTAGCGTCTGTGTATGTGGTATAGTTCTGTGACTGTGACAAGTTAGTCCAGTTTGTGTTGACTGAGGTAACGTGAGCGTACGCACTGTACTGATAGTCGATACAAGCGGAGCCTGCTCGGTTAGTAGGTAGCAATTGTTATGTTTTCTGGTCAATGATGAAGACGACACAGATTCCAGGACAAGAGTATTTAGCGGATATTTATTAATGATGTTTTCGTGAGTATGTATCACATATCAATACACTTGTCACAGCTCATAATTATTGATTGTGTACTTTAGTAACGGTACAGGTATGGGAAAGACTTTTCAATTACTAATCCATGCAATATGTCTAGAGGTGACGAACGCCTACAGTGGAAATACGACCTTCTTTACCGGTTTCGGGCCTATGGACATACAATCAGCGTTCATAGCCTAGTGGTTATGATGTCCGCATATAAAGCAGGAGGCCCTGGTTCGAATCCCGGCAGAGGCTGGAATTTTTTTCACTGTTCCGGATTTTGAACTCATTACGACTTCAATTATGTATATCAATATGCCCTTGTCGTTTATCTCCATTTCATTAACAAAAGTATATATATGTATATATATATATATATATATATATATATATATATATATATATATATATATATGTATATATATATATATAAATTAATATATAATTATATATATGTATATATATAAAACTGGGAGAATGTCTCGCAACAACTCCTGCTGCAGTCACATGATGGCGATGATATATTTTAGTGTCACAGTTGCGGGTGGGGCTTTGCTGCCCTGTGCGGCAGAACTGATGGTAGCCTGGGGCTGCTTTACCTGTCATATCGACCAACAATTGTTAAAATCAAACATAACTGCTATTTGACTTTTTTTTTGTTTCCTATGATTTCCATTTTTTACAGGTTGCCATAATAACAGGATCTTTCGGACTTGCCAGTGCACGGAATAGAAGCATGGTAAGTGGTAATCTATGAACAAAGCTTTGATAGCTACCGGGTAACATTATTAATATTTGGAATTACATAACAGCGTTACATCAATGATGTTGTGGGTGTGATATTTCTACCATGACGTGTCTTCATGTTTGGATATCGCTACAACTAATAGTACAATATGCTTTGCTGCACATAACAATATAGAGATCGAGGTGATAAAATGAAGTTATGTGAAGATTCAGCGATACTTATTTTAATATCTCTTATTAACTGATTTCATTATTGACGTCAGTTGTGGGGGGGGGGGGCACACACAATCTAACCTCTAACCCACTTGCCATAGCAAACACCTAACAAAGTTGGTATCAAGCTTACCACACATAAATGTTAATAAGTCCTTCGTATAACTTTATTTTGACTAATCGTGAATACCTCGCATTCAAAACATAAAGCTAAACGTCATCAATTATCAGAACAATATCATTATAGTCGTCAGCGTATATTTTATACTTTTCACAGGTCTCCATCTTAATGATTCTTGCCATCATTGCAACACTACTATGTGTGATATCCATGGGTTTTCAGGCGACTATTGCTGTCTCGTTGAGACGATACTATGTAAGTACCAATAATAATCGTTTTATAAGGAAAGAGAAAGTTGTGTTCATTCTTGCATGAGAATATGTCAGATCAAAATGGTTCAATAATGCCAAAGAAATAGTGTTTATTGTTCACATTCCTCTAAGTTAACCTAAATTATGGCGAAGCATCGTTATATCTTAAAGTTGATATGTATAAGGTATAACGGTAAATTCAATGCTTAAACTAAAATACTGGCGTTTGTATGATAAAAGGTTAATTACTAACAAAAGATGTTCGCCGTGTGATTTATGATAAAACTGTCGATAACATATTAAAACCGTTTTCATGTTGATACATGCCTAGTAGTTCATATTTGCACTTTCGCTTCTCAATTTTACTAGCCTGTTGCACCATTTGTCCTGTTCATCATAATTTGCCTTTCGTAGGGACTGCAATTCTTGTTTTGCATAATCGGGGCTAGTTTCACGTGTGTTGCTCTCTCAGATGTTGTACCACAACAGCGAGTGGTAAGTTTCCAACCCTACTGCCAAGTGTCATTGATTTCTCTTAAAATTGCAGCATTAAATTCATGTTTTTGCCACAAAAAAATATGCCAATCATGAGAGCTTAAGCTTACCGAGTTCTTTATCAATTATTTATGAGCCCTTCTACCTACTTAAATTGTTGTGACAGGTGTGCTATATCCCCCTGCTCAGAATGTAACGTACCTAATATGCTAATAGTTTTGAAAAGTAGTGGGCTGTGCATGCACGATATTAAGGCCGAGGATCCTTTGCAGAGTTCCATTTGCACTGATACCGGCCTTCTTTTGACGATTCGTTTCTCCGCTTATTCTACCTAGCTTACTGCCTAATTTTTGCCTATAGTCGAATCCTACCCGTGTTTCAGCATTGAGTTAGTGTCCTTCTCAACAGTCGGAGTCGATTAGGAAGACGGTTACCATTATAACGTCTTCGTCACTCAGAGAGTGTATATATATAAAGAGAGTACATACACTATACACATCATGTACGTAGCATATACGCACGGTTTGTTCGTAGGGCCGCAGTCAGTACATACGTAGTGACGTCATTCATTTACTACTTTCCCTTGTCAGTAGTTGTCAAGCCGATTTTCATGCACTGTGCTGAAGCTTCATATTTTGAGCTTGTGCGCCGGTACAGTGACGTCACAAGATTAATTAGGTAATAAGGTAAAAAGTTCTATTTTCGACCCTTTCTGCGCATAACAAACACGAAGGGGCTATGTTCATCCAGCTGTCATGAAAGTACTCCAAAATTAAATTATGAACAGTTGATGCTATACATGTCGTTTGGTCTTTAAAAAAAAACATATATTTGCTCTCAGTATACAACTGACGTGTTACTAAGATTCTAAGAGTTTATTCATCCGCTGATCAATCAAACATTTAAAAGTAATCCCACCTGCCGCCATGATGATGCAGCTGTACGGCTTAAATAC
The DNA here is from genome assembly GCF_037975245.1 of Apostichopus japonicus. Taxonomy (NCBI): domain Eukaryota; kingdom Metazoa; phylum Echinodermata; class Holothuroidea; order Aspidochirotida; family Stichopodidae; genus Apostichopus; species Apostichopus japonicus. The sequence goes on along the minus strand of NC_092569.1, from coordinate 10,236,769 downwards.
GGTGTTACGGTCATGCCTGTGATGCATTTCTAACGGTATATTGTCGTTAAAGTGAGAGTCTTGTATAGTCCTGTAACTGAGAGAAAATTTTCTTTTTAAGCTAGACTTATAAAACTAAGCGTGTAAGCCAAACTATCAGTCTGTAGGCCAACGCGAATTAAAAAATTTTGAACGATGTTTCTCCCGTTTAGAATTTGCTGCTGTTCTTTAGAATTTTCTTCGTTCCATCAGTATGTACACACAGCATAGTAGAGAAGGAATAGTCAAGTCAGTGAGGAGGTATCCATGTTGTGTATTCGAATAGTGTAAATTTGCAGAGTGAGTCGTGTCAGTAACACTGGGTCGTGAACTCCTTAAATGTCAAATAACCATTTTATCCATAATAATTGCATACCAAAATGAAAAAAAAGTTTCGATTAATGGGTTCGTGCCTGGGCATGTGATGTAGTGTTCCCAGTGAGTTATGACATCCAGGGTCAAACGTCATAGGTCAAATTAACAACACATTTGTTAACGTAAAATACGAAAGTTCTCATTGCCAATGAATGTCAAGGTATCAAAATTCACCGTTTTAATTCATGGTTTTATTCCGGTGTCTGGTTTTTAATGCTTAGCAGAAAGTGATGCAAATTACAAGACTGATGACAAATTATATCATCTTTTGGTTATTGTACACATGCCAATTATGTAAAAGTTTCATACCAGTTACGAATAAATTGTTTGAATGAACGTTTAATACATAAAAGAGATCAATTAAAAAGCTTCATGTATCTCAAACTTGGTGTGTCACACTGATGACCTCATACTGATCATACGCCCAAATGTTTGGATGAGATCTGCAATTCCTGATGTGCCTACTTGTTTGTTTTTGTGTTTTGTTTAGTTTTCTTGGTATGTTGAGGGTGTAATAGTGAGTGTTTCCCTAGATGATAATGTTATAATTTTACCTCTCTAACAGATAGTTAACCCACCTTACGCAATGCCGCCAGGACAGGCTAATGTAGCAAGTCCATATACAGGTGTAGTCAATATGGCCATGCAACCAGCTCCAGGCAACGGTGGCAGTGTTAATGACGACCCTCCATCCTACCAGGTCGCTGTTGCTGACGACCCTCCATCCTACCAGGTCGCTATTGCACAGCCTAAGATATAAGCACAACTTTAAAACCAAACGTTGTGTCTGCATTTACACAGAAAGGAACAATTTGTCAATCCGAGCTGACATTCAATGTATGGTTAAACCACTGTGAGTTTCTTTATGTAGAATTGATTAGTTACCAATAAATCAGCTGGTAAAAAGTGTTGATGATAAAATTGATATTATTTTCTTATTAACAACAAACGAAGTGTGTCGTCATTTAAGTTATACTTACCAATTATGATCTCCAGCCACGCCCTAAATTAAGAGAGGGCGCTGTCATGTCGGTACTTTCTAGTACTGCGAAACTTTAAAAGATGCAGTCTCTAAAATGACTGAGAATATTTTGGTAGGTTCTTGACATGCAGACTGAACCACATTACATCCTATGTGTTCAGAACAAGTGAAATAGACAAGAAAGGTTAATTGAAGAGCTTTACAAAATTTGCAGTGATATGTAAACATTATAGGAAGTACCTTAATGCCATCGTCTTTTTGCTGTTGCCAGATGCAATTACAAAATATCACAAATTTTGAAAAATTCATATCATCGTAATACAAGATGCTTTGAGAATGTGATTTTCGCCAAAAGATTTTTACAGTTTTAGTATTTTGAATACTTTTTACATGGATTATGAAGAAGCCTTATCAGACCAGGTCTGATTTCTAATGTAAAATGATTTATTTGTCAATTTTAAAACTTCAAGTAAAAACATGCATGTTCTTTTCACTTTTTATTGACAAATATATTTTGATTAATTAACCTTTCGTACGTTTGGACTATGTGATTGCGTTTACTCTGTCAATATATTGCAATTTTACTTGAAACTTTCGTCACAAAATTAAGTTGTATATGTTGTACTACGTTAAAGATCGCTACTTGCAAACAGTCTAATTGTATTTTTTCACCAGTCCACCTTGATGTTTTGAGATAAAGGGGTATGTCATGTTTGGATACTACAACCATTATCATATAAAGATAAAAAAACATATATCTTCGCTATTGATTGAAGACCCCATCATAACACTCTGTCGTACACTTAAATTACCCAATCTCAAAGAATTTGGAAGAGTGATGACATACATTTTCATAAATTAACTCCCCCCCCCCTCCACACACACAAACCTAAATCATCTCCTCGGGTAACTGAACGAAACTGCAAATGTTTGCAGCATATTCCCTGCATCATAAATACCCATTCTGTACCCGTGCCAAGTTACTAAATGGGCAATCACCGCCCCTCCCCCGCACCCTCCCTTAAAAACTAAGCCATAGATCTGTTTAACGAGTAACCCGATGAAAGAGCCACAGGTATGGTACATAAGCATAATCAGACATTTTCTCACCAGCAACAATCCCCCTCCCCAAACTTTTACAGGAGCTCAACGAGTTACCTCATGAAAACTGCAAAATGTTCAGCATATCACCATGTTCCATAAATGACCATTGCCAGCCTTTTTTTTATGGTAGAGTATGCCCCTGCTAGAAGTCATATTCGTCAACACCCCAGTTCCATCCACTGAGCTACATCAACACAGTGAATGACCGAATGTGACCTATGGCAAACTGTTCAGCTTACCGACAAGTGCATTGATGAACGTCGCAACAAATTGTCGGTGGTTGGGTAGCCTTTCAGACGTTCCTTATTCCTTATTGGCCTTTCACTGCGCTGGACTTTTCCCTCCTCCCGTGTTCACACAGATAATTATGGTACGTGCAGGTAAAATGCTACTCAAATGACAGGAAGGGAAACTCTGCATTTCCCTGGTATATGGATATAGGTCTGACTGTCGACGGTTCGAAAACTATGCATGGGTCGCGAAACATTCCTACCAGGGTCGCGGGATTTCTTCAAACGTCGGACATTCTATCTACAGTTTACAGAGACCAACGTTGTCCGTGATCCGTGAGTCCGTGATACAACCTAGCTTTCACACATTCTGAGCATCATTTTGAGGGTAGTGATCTGTTAAGTTGGCATCGTTCAGTCCTTGTGGAAGATCATTGGCCTAAACCTGTGCTGATCGTTGTTCATACAGTAACCAGCTGTAAACATAAAGTTTTACGTAAAGTTGATCTACTACAGTTTTTTTGTTGGAGGTGTGGACATTTATTGGCTTCTAGCACAGGTGCCCACCATAGAACGGTAAAATAGCCATTTATAATGCATGGACTATACTAGGAATTCGTGGAGTAAATTTTGATGAGTATTTAGTGACTTGACCTAGATCATTTTCGATTGCGGGGGGGGGGGGGGGGTTATAGTGAGAAACAAATTCACAACTAGGAGCTAAGCAACCAGCCCTAGCACCATATATGTATGTCTCAAACTCTGATGATATATAATTATCTAAAAAAAACACTTGAAAACTATAATGAGTGGCATTGCTAACCAAACTGAATGCACAATGTTAATCACTTGTAGAGTTACATTGCTTGTACGTGGTGATAGAGCACACTATCAAATATGAAAACACAATATACTGGAAAGGATATTAGCAAATGCTACAGAAAGAGGGGGAAATTGTGTCAGTATAGATAACAAAAACAAGGCTCCTAGACAATTTTACGGAGTCAACAAAGCAGTTAAGTGGTATAAATACACTTAGAAACAGCTAAAGGACTAAATGACCGCAGTGTGGACCATTTACCAAGCTTCCTTTTCTGATAGGTGGAATAGGACTCATGCTGCTTATTACGGGCTGACTGAACTAGAACATTTTAACGCAGAGCACTGATCATTCACGTTACAAAGATACATATAGCTTCAAGCAGTTCAGAGAGGAACGAAGTAATGTAAATAACTTAGTGTTAACCCACTCAATAGTGCAGACTGCCAACAAAGATAACTTACCGGACGTACATTTGTCTTTGTATGGGATTTTGTCAAAGTCTGTTTACCATAAATATTGCAACCAGTTCCTTTATATTACCCTTACAATTGACCTACGTTTACGCCCGTGAGAAGTTACTACTTCAAAGAACCCTTCCCTGAGTTGCGTTCATCAGACTTCCGGAGACCAGGAAGCTCAGCTCCTGGGGAAAAGGCCAGCTGCGCTGTTGTTTCGCCATAGTCAACAGCCTTCAGTTGGAGGCTAACGGGGATTTCCCGGCAAAACATTGCAACATCACAATTCCATTCAAGCTTAAACAATGGAGCTTAAGTAATAAATATAGAGAATATGACGAATAGCATTCAAAAGTTATTGTACTGAGCAATTTCATTTTCAATAGAGATTTTTTTTCTCAGTATCTTATAAGAAAGAAACCATACATTTAAATATCGCCTTAGTATCATCTTATTTGCATATATTTAACTACTTCAATATGTTGATATTAGCCTTTCCCTTTGTCATTCGTTCCTTTTTGTTCCTTTTTGTTCCTTTTTTGTCTCTTCTTTTCTTAGTGACTTTTGTGAACTGAAGGAGCATTCCAGTGATACTATCTTACTTATTGTCTGGTACACGCATCCGGCTATACGTGCTTTTTATCTAACATATCTAGTATACTGTCATAAATATAGAAATACCTAGGCATATACACTTTTATACTATGTATTTTTACTTTTAAACGTATAAAAATCAATTGAAAACCGTCATGACATAATAGGGACGCTGCTAACTCTTTCGATTAACCATCACACTCACCCACCACGTTAAGCCACCACAAAACTGGTGCGAAAACCACATGCTATGCCACTATTGATATCACATTCGACTTTTTCATGTTGTGTATATTCTAGATCCTTTACAGTTTGCCATAATAACGGGGATCTTTTAAGGTTCGCAGTGCACATAAGAAATGTACGGGGAATCCACTTGTGACCAAGAAAGTGAATTGCTACCAGAATTGGCATACACTCATATATCATAATCCTAAATATGGCCAAGAGAAATCACATCATCGAGTGGTAACCTTGATGACATCAAATTGATGGGGAAGGTAGATGAGGGGAAGGAAGTGGGTATGGACGCATAAACTGGTATATCATATTTGGATATCATGATCTTCAATTGATATATCCCGTGAATGTTATCTCATGAATATTTAATAACACGCAGTCACTAGAGCTGACGTTAGATTCTGGAGCTTAATAATCAGCGATATCATTGCTTTACCTGTTCGCAGATCATAACTTTAATGGTACTGCATAACTGGTCAATAATGGGTGCAACTTACTGTGGTTTTCAGGCGACTCACGCTGTCTGGTGTCATGTAGAAGAAAGGACCACATACAACCATGCAGTATATGCCTATCTAAACAAGCATATTACCTGAAATCCAAGCAAATGCATATCAAAGTTTGGAATGCTCTTCGGAAACAAATTATCATAGACCGTTGTAGGAATATCACTGAACTTATGTTGCATAAATCTGATTTTCTGACTTTGGATTTGGTCTTCACATATCTCACAAAAGATGTTGAAGATTTGCTTGGAAAAACTTGTTGAACAGTGTAACCACATTTAACCACTTTTTGGAACAGTTTAATGCAAGAATGTAATATAGCTAACAACTCAAAAATGTTTTTCAAGCTAATAACTGCCTGTGTTTTTTTTTTCATTTTCCAGAGTGAATATGATCAAGTCGTTTGTTACGTCCTAATATGTCTTGTTTATTAAATGAAAATATCGTTTTGCATAATCTGGGAAGCTTCACATGTGGTGCTCACTTAGAAACACAACATACTTCTATAATAATTGCTACAATTCTGATCGAACTTTCTTTATAGCTACAAATCCTCCTAAACTTCGCCTGCGAATCCTATGAGCGTGAAACACGGGTCGAGCCTGTGCACACATGCAATCAGTGGCGTGCACATGATTTCAAAGGTGGCGGGAGGTAGGGAGAGAATTATAGAATCCCTGACTGATGTAGGTAGACCTATATATGGAAGGGGTAGGGCGAATTCAGGAATTTACAGAGGATAGATGAGGAGTCTTTGAAGCCGACTCCCATTAAGGGAAGCGGGTCCTCCCGTAACACTACTAACCCCCCCCCCCCAATAAAATAGTCAAGTAATAACGTCTTCTGAGGAATAATTGTACAATAAGTTTGGTGTTTTCTTAGATCTAAACGCAACTTTTGTTTATTTGTATGTGTGGTTGAAAAGAGGATGTTCACCTATAGCAGTGATCTTATTCGTTCCCGACTAAAATATCTAACAAACTCCCCCTGACTGAACCCGATTGACAATGAGGGTGGTGGGGCTATGTCCCCAACTCCCACCCAACTGTTGTGCATGTAATATTGTATCTGTGGGAATGATCTTCTGCCATGCAGTTTGCTGAGAGAGATTCATTATTTTCCGTCTCAAATGGAAAGAACATTACTTTAACTAAGGACTACTCAAGTAAATTAATGATACCAGGTCAGTTTTATCATCAACGTCAATATAGAACCAATTCTTACGTAAATGATTGTCCCAACTACCGACGTTGTACCTGTGGTGCCAAAACTCATCGAGAGATTGAAGACTGTCTTACGAAATAGAACAAGCTGCGATATTCCAAAATAAAAGAACATATGGTACATGTTTCCTGTTTTTATAGAATACTGTGATATACCCAATAATCAATTCACGAATGAGTGTAATATCTCGGGTGTTTTTGTGAGTGTGTTATATTGATTTTTTCTTATAGTTATTCAACCATTGTATTCATTTTCAGATTATTTACCAACCCCACGCAATGCCACCAGAACATTGTTATGTCGATAGTTGAAGAGGGCTTTGAAGGACAGTAAATATGATTTTTGTTTCCTTTAGCGTTCCATACAAACGGTTATACTATTATATGCAATAGCCGTATGATCATCACATACAACGTCATTACCAATTGAAAGGTATTCCATAACACTTTCACAATAAACGTGTGAGGTAACAACTTGTAAACTTGTTAGGCTTACTAAAGATATTTTGTGCCTTCGAAACTGAGGTAAGTGATCTAAGTATATCTAAAAAATAATTGTTTTGTTTATTCTGGTGTTGATTGACATGCATTTCCTAACCATTGATTATGGAGTAAAGGGGCGTTCTGTTTAGTTTTCCGGTTGGTATATCTCCATTAGGCCTACCTATCATTTCGTATAAAGCTAAGAGTTATCACGAGGTCGGAATATTGTTTCACCTATATCGAACAAACTAGTCCTGTTGCCTTTCTCTGGAGATCAATCATGATACTATAAAACTCGTCGCTTGGGAATACTAAAGTCCGATTTCAGAAAAGTCATATATACATATATAACAGTCATGATCCACACATATCACAAAACAATACATGCTTTATTGAAATTATATGAATTATGTTATTATAATATTTTTGTTGCAAAGCCATACAGTTGGAATTAATATACACGAATATTTAATACAATTTGATGAGTAGCTAATTGAATTAGATTTGTGCCTATTGATAAGTGCTACACAATTTAAGACATACTCAGAAGTAAGTGTATCGTGTAAAATTAAAGCAATAATCCCACCATCCTAAGCGGCATATAACCCCACGCAATTATACAGACTACGAACTACTGTGTCCACATAGCAAGTTTACTGCCTCATTACATTACACTAGTTGCAACATATGTTCCGCTTGGCCTATTTTAAACAACAGGTGAAGCAATGTTTGCCAGTATGATTTCCTTAATATCTATGGAAACTTCGAGGTGCCGGGATATGTAAAACGTTCGTACTGCAACTTTGCGTCAATATTATCTTTTTTTCTAACATCAAAATATTGAAATGATGACATTTTGATGCGAGCGTTTTTAATAATTTTGTTGCAGAAGTTTGGAATAAAGATATTTATCATTGATCATGTGCTTTTTAAGTTCAAAGCAAATTTTCAACGTACTACCATTTGCTAAATAGTCATTTTGCATGTAACTTTTGATTTTTTTTAATCACCAGATTTAAGGAAATTTTCAATTTGTTGCAAATTAACTGAGTTATTAATATTTTGTTGAAACTTGCTACTATATGTTAAAAAAGATCGACGTGTAATGTGTGTATTCTAAAGAATTATTGATATAATGTATTTATCCATGGATATTGGCAAAGTTGGACTTTATAACTACACTCGAAAAAGGAATGTAATGAACTCTCATATGAATAATGATGAAGTAGTGTAACACAGCACAAGAAAATAATACGAAATACAATTCAATTAATGTCTTCAAGAAATATCAATTCGGTATTCGAATTGATTGTTTGACACTAAAAACAGAACAATACATCGTTCAAAAGGGGCTTGTAATAATGAGTGAATTGTTATCATAAAGTGTGAAATGTCAGTCAATTGGGCAATAAGAACTCCTAATTTAACTCTGAACAGGCTTACTAATCCTTCAAACGTCGATTACTAAAACAATGTTCTTGGGTTCCTGGAAGCGACAATCAACTGCTTCAGGGTCTTGAAAATTATCTGTATATTTTTTCTAGTGACCAGTTGCGGACATCTATCTACTTGGGTTGATGTTTTAAGATACAAATTTGAGAGTTCTTACAGTTTTGATCAAAAAGAGCAAAACTCAATACAAGCATGTCGATCTTCAACCATGTCACGAATTAAAACGATAACAGTATTCAAACTCAACAAGATTACAAGAAACCGTGACTTGAGGTAGAAGGTGAAGTGGGTCCACTGGTGTGAGTGTGAAAGAAAGAGAGATCACCTCAATACCATGCTGAAACAGAAAGTATCACAGTTACATTAGCTTGATAAGCCACTGTTTACAAAGAGCTCAATCCTTATTCTCATTTTGTAGTACAACAAAAAACAATTTTATGTGTGTGTACGTGCGGAGGGGGGGGGGGGTGGTGGGGCGGGTGAGGGCGGCGGAAGTGGAGGCATTTGGCCCATGGTTGGTTATTAAACGAAATGCCTCCGTAAGTGATTACGACAAAAAAATAGTAGTTCATAGTTCAACGTACAAAGAAACAAGCATTTATGCGATAACCACCCAAGCCGAAAAGGTGTGAGCTTATATTTGTTCTTAACGTGTAGCATATTATGCATTTATATGCCAGGGTGTTATAACACACTAACACGTGTTATGTTTTGGGAGCATGCGAGAGCTAGATATGTTAAAGATACAATACAGTAAATCGTAGTGGTATTATATATATATATTTTTTATATATATTTTTTTTATATTTTTATATAATATAACATATTTTTATATTTTTTATTTTTTTTATATTTTTTATATTTTTATATATTTTTTTAACACAGGCCTCAATAAAATGTGCCTCTAGCATAACACGTGTTATCATGTGATAACACAGATGCATATAAATGCGCAATATATTCAAGTCGAAAACGCTATTATAAGCAACTGTACAATACGGTTTGGGTGCCATAACATGCAAGGCCAAATGACGAAAACTGTTACATATTTCAGATATCAAATTGAGTGGGTGCATTGGAGTATCTGAATTTTCATTCTGATTTCCCAAATCGAAATCGAGGTATGAAAATGAGTTTGAGGAATCTGAAATTGAGTTCTAGAAATCTGACATTGAATTGGAGATATTTGTTTATTTCTTTAGTTGAGTTACTTCAAATTCATGTTCAAATATCTGAAATACGTTTCCTGCTTTTCATAAAATTGCCGAAAAGATGCTAATAATAAACATCGGTAAAGTGTACTTTATTTAGGCATTAGATTACGCCATGAAAGCAATACCTTATGTTTTGATGGTCTTTAATTTGGTGGTCAGTGGTATAGTAGTACTAAGCGTAAGTTGTGTTGGATGTGTCAAGACAAACATTGAAAGGTTATACATGTACGACCAATTCCTTTTAAATGTCCATGATGTTTCAAGATCTGATTCAGTGACCCATTATCTTTTCTATACATAGAACGGTTGTACTATGGCTCAATTACCCGATCAACAAGGCTTTCCTTTGAATCATCAACCCGTTGTCATGGAACCACTACTCGTCCCTTGTGTCATGGGATGCTTAATATTTGCTTGTGGCTGTTTTCAATTGCACATGTGCGATGGTTCCTATGATGATAAATGGGAACTCTTGGATGGCGTGGTAAGTGCACTTTCAAACCTAATTCATGTGACTCTTTTCTTCGGTTTACCGCCCATATTATTAGTTTCTAGTAAGTATTTTAATTCTTGATGATGATTGAGATTCTTTATAACAACATTTATTCCAACGAAATCAGTTTAATATATGACACTTGAGCTCACTTGTACCTATACTACTGTAAACTGTTCGACGATATTCAATGCTACTGGAAAAAAGAACGTCTGTGGGAACCAATATCAATCTGTTGTTGGAACATGAAACATTCTCATATTATAAACATTTAGGACAGTCACATACTTAAATGATTTTTAATTGACATTAATTTTATTACATCATTTAACCAAAGGACTACAAATGAATGCTTCTTAAGCTATGAGAAAGCTACTTAAAAATTACTTATAATTTAGTCCTCATCGATGAAACTTCGGTTACACTATTTTAAGCTGTGTGCATGTATAGACTACTAAATTTACAAAATATTCGCCACAAGTTGTGACCTTGATTTGTAACCTTTTTTTGTGTGCGGTGGCATTAATATTATACCTCAAAGTTTGTGGCAGATTGCATGGACAAATTAATTTCACGAAAAAAGGTTCAACATGTTAACACACGATTTTAATACATTTAATTCCCTGTTGTTTATAAGAAATTATCAAATTTGAGTAAAGTAAGTAGAAAATATTGTATCAAGAAAAGATAGCACTGAAAGACTTCATGAATGTTTGAACAAAGACGAAAACAGGCAGATAAAACTGAGAAGACACAAAATTACCTCCTGTTCGACTCAAGATTCCCTGGTACCGGGACCTACTGTTCCATTAATTTAGCTCCTGGTTAGTTCTTAAATTTCATTCTTGGTGCCAAGTATGGTAACTGCAGGAAACCTCATCATTCATAACCAGCTCAATATATTTTAGCACAGGGAGTAGCCACAGGATAACACAGTTATTCCACTGATAGCAACTCATGGACTGTAGACATTAACGTTGGGGCTAGGCTACAGTAAGGCTAGGGTTCCAAGTCCAAAGCGTTACCGTGTTTGATACCAGGCTAGCGCGTTCCTGCATAGCCTGCACAATATAAACTATTCTACAGTGAATTGTACACAGTGTATAGTATAGCCTAACAATTAACAGTGATGAGGCAGGCAACAACTTCTACAATCATCTTGTAGGCTGCATTTCTGTTAGTGCGTTCCTTTCAAGACCCACCTCCTAACTTTCATGAGCAGCAGAGTCTCGCAGCACGACTGGATTGTTATATCAGGGCCTTTCTTTGAACGAATAGATTAGGAATCGCATCTGGTTTCAAGATTTTCTTTCACGATGATGTTCCTGTTCTAAGCAACTTGCCTCAAAGTGATCCTCATAACTCATATTTATCGGTACCTATGGCATGAAGCCATGGCCTACATTTTGCCGGTTCCTTAAGAGGGTTCGTTAAAATAAATACTCTTTTCTGATGATTTTGAGGGCACATAAGTATTTTCCTTGTAAATATACATTGCGAGACAGTGTTGTTGTTTAGACGACATAGTGCGTTCATGACATCAGAGAAAATTAGTCTCATGCAAAAATGGTCGTCTTTTTTTCATGTATCACGGCAAATTTCCGAAAAAATGGAATTAAATCATTTTTTTCAAGGTGAATATAACGCAAGAATCCGTTGTGCTCTTCTTTTAAATACAGCACTAAAATCGAGCACTTCACTGCTAAACGATGATCAAAGTAAACTATCAGTGTAGGTTGACGCTTTTGGTTGAGCTGTTCGTTGCTGCGAGCGAGAAGCCGGGAGTAGCGTCTATGTATGTGGTAATGTTCTGTGACTGGGACAACTTAGAAAGTCCAGTTTGTGTTGACTGAGGTAAACGTCAGTGTGAGCACTGTACTGATAGTCGCTACAAGCGGAGCCGTCTTGGTAAGTAGGTGGCTATCATTTATTGATTGGAAGCTGTCAGCGAGACAACAACGTAGTCGGAGGTTTTCACCTGTTTATTTTGCACACGTGGTTCAACAGGACCAACAGTTGAAAACCATAAAGTAAATATATCAACACATTAATATACAAATATTGGTGAAATACAGCCATGAATTTGCACAAATCAATGATAACATAATACAGAATAAGACTTCCTCTTTCTTACCATTATTTATATAAATAATGTACAGGAGGAAAATCACACCAATCACATTTGGTGACATGAAACAAAATAAAGAGTAAGATTTAACAACAATTAAACCCTAAACACCACTGAACGCGAATATTGAGGATAAGAGACGTCTTCAGGCAGTTTTTCAGTCACCTATATAAAAGGTTGTTTTTATTTTCATATTAACGCCGAACGTAAATCATATCACCGGCTCCAAACAATTCCTGCTGCAATCACCTATGGTTGACGATGATATCTTCAAATTTCACAGTTGCGGTTAGGGCTTTGCTGCCCTGTGAGGCAAAACTGATGGCAGCTTGGGTATGCTTCACCTTTCATATCGACTAACAATGGTTAAAAACCAAGATCACGCTATTGATTGCTTTTTTCTCTTCTCCTTTGATTTCCAATATTTACAGTTCGCCATAATAACAGGATTTTTTGGACTTGCCAGTGCAGGAAATAAATGCGTGGTAAGTGTTCACCTAAAAAAACGTAAATTGCTACCAGATGTAGTCATTATTTCATTAACATTACATGACTGCGTTACACCAATACTGTCGTGAATGTTGTATTTCTTCTATGACGTATACCGCTTAGATATTACGATGGCTTTTAGTACAATATGCATGGTTGCACAGTTCAATATGGAGAGGTTTATGATACAATGAAACTGTGTGAAGATTCAGCCATACTTTCTTTAAATATTTAATTAACTTCATGGACGTCAATTGCGGAGGAAGAATAAATAATTTAAACTCTACACTCCCTTCCCATAACAAACACATATCAAAGTTGGTATAAAGCCCACCACACAAACATTTTAATGTTTCCTTCGTAACTTCTTATTTTGACTAATCGTGATTATCTCGCATCCAATAAATAAATCTGAAACATCATCAGTTATCAGAGCATACTTCAACACGTATCTTACATCATAGATTTAATTATTGCTTTTAACAACTATTATTTTACTTTTCACAGGCTAACACTTTTATGGTGTTTGACTTCATTACAACACTACTATGTGCGTTATGTGGATTTCAAACTATAAACGTAAGGACCAATGAATTACGAAATATTATTCAAACAAATTAAACTCATAGATAAATCATATCATCTTTTAAGCAAAGGTTGTCATCGGCATCATTTTGCAAGAGGTGTAGTATACAGTGTATATAGTGTTCCTCCAATACGCCATCGTCTCGTTTTATAAGGAAAGATAAAGTTGTGTTCATTTTAGCATAAAAATATGTCAGATCAATATGGTTCAATACCAACGAAATAGTATTTATTGTTCACATTACTCTTAACCTAAATGATGGTGAAACATCTTCATAAGACGTCTCAAAGTTGATATGAAGTATATTTATGAGGCATTACGTTGCAGTCAATGCTTAAACTAAAACACTGGCGTTTGTACGGTAAAAAGTTAATTAATAACAAAATATGTTCGCCGTGTAACTTCTGATGAAACTGTTGATTACATAGTTACAACCGTATTCAGTTTGATTCATGCCCAGTAGTTCATGTTTTCTTTTCGTTTATCAATGTTACTAGCATAGTCAACGCGTTTCGTTTGGAATGCAATTCTTATTTTGCATAATCGGGGCTACGTTTCACGTGTGGAACTCTCTCGTGTGAAGTACCGTGTCAAGCGGTAAGTTTCCAACCCAAATGCCAAGTGACATGGAATCGATTTCCCTTAAACTTGCGGCACTATATTCATGTTTATGCCACGAAAAAATGCCAATAAGGAGAACTCAAGTTATCGAGTTACGTTTTTAACCAATTATTTATGAGCCCTTCTCTCTCCTTGGATTGCCATCACAGGGAAACTACTTTCCTGCTCAGAATGTAACGTACCTAAGATGCTAACATGTTTGAGAAAATTAACTGTGCATACACGATATTATGCCCTAGAATCCTTTGCGAAGTCCGATTGCCACTGATTACCGGTCTCCTATTGTCGATATTATATCTAGCTCACTGACTTAGTTTTGCCTAGACCACACTTACTTGTCAGTCTGTTCCTTTGAGGAGCGTTCCTTATTTTTCGTCATTATCCAAACCAGACTCATCCTCAATTCGCTTGTATCTGGTTCAAACATATATAGTCAAATCTTCCCAATCTCCTCCCAATCTCCTCTTCAATCTCCTCTGCACCCACCCACCCACGTGTTTCAGCACTGAGTTGGTGTCCTTCCCAACAGTTGGAGTCTGATTAGCAAGACGGTTGTTATTATAATGTCGTCGTCACTCAGAGTGTATACATAAGTAGGGTATAGGCTATACACTATACACATAATGTACGTAGCATATTCGTACGGCTTGTTCGTCGGACCGGAGTCCTATAGTGCAGAGTCAGAACACAAGTAGTGATGTCATTTAGTTACTACATTCCCCTGCCAGTAGTTGTCAAACCGACTTTCATGCAACATTTATCGATTATGATGAAATTTTTGCACTACGTAATGCCCAAAGTATTGTTAATTGATTGATAATTTAATGGATTTTTAGCAGCATCCTTTCAACAACTTTTCTGTTATCACCTGTTTTGTGCTGAAGCTTCATTCTTATGGAGCTTGTGAGCCAGCCCAGTGACGTTACAAGAGTATAATTACGTAATAAGGTCAAAGTTCTATTTTCGACCCTTTATGAGCATTATAAAAATGATAGGGTTATGTTCATGCTGTCCTGTAAGTACAACAAATGAAATTATGAACTGTTAATGCAAGCTTTACATGTCGTTTGGCCTTTCATATATGCAAACATCATATGTGTGCACCCAGAATACAACTGACGTGTTACAACAGTGTATTAATCCGTTGATCAATCAAACATGTAATGTAATCCCACCTAACGTCATAATGATGCAGCTGTACGGCTTAAAATCGATACCGGATGCCATTTATACTTTAATTGTCTGACTGGTAATTGAATCTACCACTGCAACAACCGTGAAACTTGAATTTGTACATATTTGGAGGTATTTTGTATCAAAACATTATTCTAAGCTACACATATAAAACTGAGCGTGGAAGCCAAACTATCAGTCTGTCGGCCAACGCGAATTTCCAATTTTGAACAATATTTTCTCCCGTTTTAAAATTTGCTGCTGTTCTTTAGAGTTTCCTTCACTCCATCAGTATGTACACACAACAGAGTAGAGAAGGATCAGTCAGTGAGGAGGTTTTAATGTAGGGCATTTGAACAGTGTAAATTTGCAAAGTATAACGTATCACCAACACTAGATCGTGAACTCTTAAATTAGAATGTATCCAAACGTCACACTTTGTGGGTGTATATGCATTTATATTTCTGCTCCATTACCGCTAAAATCAACACTAAATATTCATAGACCAGATATTAAAAATCTAATGAGACTGTAAGTATGAGAATGGGATATCAGAATTTCTATAAGGGTGACAGCGGTATGTGTAAATCTAGTCCGCGAAGCCAGTGAATTTAAACGATGAAGGTAAATGCTCGCATGTTTTATGCACTACTTGATCTTCTTCGGTGGTTTTTGTGTGGTGTAAAGGTTAGAACTACGAAAATAACAGTTGCTTATACGAAGATGACATAACAAACAGAGTACTATACAAGAAATATACTATAAAGCTGCAATTTTGTCTGACAATTTTGTTGTTAACATCTGCCAAACCTCAACACCGATGAGCAGCAAGCTGGGCATTTCCCTGTGTTGTTCATGTGATGTTGCATTTGTTGTGACGATTCACGCCATTCTGTTAAAGGCCAGTAGCTTTTTAAATTTTAACCCAATCCTTTTCGTGGCATAATTTGCCTCTAAACAGCGTTCTGATCTACAAAGTTCATGAAACAAGATCAGTTGATGTCAATGGTCAAATTGATGACAGTATTGTACAAATGTATGCAGCAACGACAGGATGAGATGGAATTTGCATGATTTGAGTTCTTTGATTTGACTATCCAATAAAGTAGAGCGTGTTGCAAGCGTTGGGTGTTCAAACAAAAATAAATATATATTAACGGGCACATTATACATTAATCCGTGTATCGCCTGTTTTTTCATCCCTACATGATAGTGTACTGGGGATGAGATATCGACCTTCTGTATAAACATTGGTACTAAATTTACTGCCAACCTCACACCTGTTGAGGTACTCTACTGAAACTTGGAAGATTAGTCTGACTTAATGTGGGGTATCATAGGGTGTAAAAAGAAAGCCAAATAGCTTTCGCAGACTACTCCTTAATCATGCATCATTATGACTAATGACTTCATAGGGTTAACTTTCAGAGATCAAATAATCCCACAACAACATGTTGGTCATTGCATGCGTATACCAAAATAACAACGTGGCCCAAACCTTAAAACAAAAATATTGTATGATAGAGTTTATGTCTAGAGTGTATCAATTATTGAAAACAAAATCAAAAGACAAAAGATCAAACGAGGCGGTAGGTAAATTATATACGAAATGCGTTTGGTAAAATACTCCTTAACAGTAAACCCAACAACATCAAGCTGTGGGTATGTATCTCTGCATCCGAAGTAGTGTGTCATGTCACTTATGATGTCATAAGGTAAAATGTCAGATGTCAAATATAAAATAACCATTTTGGCTAAAATAGTTGCATACAAAAATCACAAAGTTGCTGAAGCCCTCAAAGCCATGGGGTGTATCAGACACTTACAACGCACTAATGTCAAAGATCATGTGATCAAAGGTCAAATGTGTATAAAAACTGTCCAGGGTCAACGTTGGAGGTCAAATAACCAAAACATTAAGTAACGTAGAACACAAAAGGTCACATTGCCAATGGAGCTCAAGGGATCATTACTGGCCGTATTTATTCACGGTTTTATTTCAGTGTCTGTTTTTTAAATGCTTAGCAAAATTACCGCAAATTTAACTTTGATGAAAAATTAAATAATCTTTTGGCTATTGTGCCAAATTATATGAAAGTTTCATACCAGGTAGGAATGAATTGTGCGAATGAATTCTTAATGTGTATTAAAATATCATAAGAAAAAGAGATCGTTAAAATTCAAGTTTCATGTACCTTAAACTTTGCGTGTAAGAGTGTTAATCTCATACTGATTACATACCCAACATTTTGGATGATAATAACTGTGCCTTTCTTACAGCTTGCACTTAATATGGCCATGCAATCAGCTCCATTCAACGTTGGCAGTGTTAATGAAGTCCCTCCAACCAATGATTTCGCTCCTGCTCAGCCTAACATATAAGCACAACGTAATGTCAGCATTTACACAGAAGAAACATGCTAATAATTACATCTTAAATTTCGCATTACCCTTTTGTCAATCCGAGCTCAGATTTAATGTTTGGGTGAATCTCTGTGAGTTTCTTAATGTTAAATTGATAATTTGCCAATAAATCAACTTGTTTAATATTTTTAATGCTTTTCTTCTAAAATTGATATTATTAGCTTATTAACAACAATCTCAGTATTTAAAGTAATTTAATCAGTAATTCGAAATAGGGGATGGGGAGGGTGAAGAGGGCTTTTGGCATAATCAAATGTCATTAGTATACCCAATTTGTAAAGACCAACATATTGGAAATTCCTATAAGACCGTAGTAGTTTCAATTGAATAGTTCAACATTTATCAAGCTGTTATCATTTTTAAATGTAACCAAGCTCTATGTATCCAAGTAAAATAAAACTGTTAGCAAACTGCTTATCCACTAGGGAGCCAGTGTAAGAGAATGTGTAAAACGTCAGGCCAACTTACTTTTACACAAGTTCTTTGTAGTTAGAAGTTCATTAAAATGTGTCTTTTCTGAAGAAATAGTTGTGTTACTCTGTGGATATATGATTGACAATTTATAAATACAATAGAGACATATTTTGGCGAAAGTGCGATGATTACACCATCTTTTGTGCTGTTGCAAGCTGAACTTACAAAATATCTCAAAATTAAACTGGAAAAAATCAGTTCTTCGCGATTCAAAATGGTATCAGGATGTAATTTTCGAATAAAAATTCCGAAATCTTTTCAGTTATTTCGCTAAGCTTTTAACATTGGTAGCCCAGAAAATCCTTTAATTAATTGGATTATGAAGAAATCTCATCATTAGGCCAGGTCTGATGATTTATGTAAATTGATTAATTTGTGAATTTTCAAATTCAAGTCCAAACCATGCTTAATTTGTTCTTTTCTTACTGACAAATATATTTGCTTTATTAACCTTCTGTCTGTTTGGACTATGTGGTTGCGTTTTTTCTCTCAATGTATCTCATTTTTACTTTCGTATAGCCTCACAATTTTTTACGCCAAGTACTATATTTACCTGTGTAGAATTAACAAAAGCGTTCCAAATTATGATACTTTCAAACATAAGCTTTAATTTTTATTTTATTTTCTTATTAATAATCAAAGCACATAAAGAGAAATTAAACTGCCAAGAGATTCCTTGCGCTATCGATAAAGTAAATGAGTTTTTTTTTTAATTTGTTTTCATGTCATGAAATAGATTGATCTTTCTTTATAACATATTTTGTTGTGCCGAAGAGATGAATGCAAATAAAAATGAATAAAACAAATATAATAATTTTATGATTATTATTATTATTATTATTATTATTATACATCTCAGGTGATCTTGTATCTCCAGTTAGTGAACACACAACTGATCATCTGCTACCCAATTATAAGCATCTCTATGTCTCATCAATATCCATCGAACACTGTATGAGAAGCATTTGACCATTTGAAAAACAATAACCCCAAATAACCTGTTTATGACCTTTGACCTACCATTCGAAAACACCACTTATGACCCAATGCACAAGAATCATTGTCCGAGAGCGTAATCGACATCCAAGCAGTATACATATATATATAAAAAATTAAAAAAGATCCCTCAGGTGACTGCCAATTTATAAATACCCCTTTATGTAAGGTATATACGAGAGGGTACAGCAATGGTGGGTAGGAGTTCTTAACTTCTGTTACAGTTATTTTCCCTTCAACGATAGTCTTTCTTCGATGGTGATAAGTCAATGTCAACAGTTCTTGATTTTTTTTTTAAATTTCTCTTTGTCTTTTTCATCTTTTGCAACATCCAACTGTAAGTAAAAAAATCAAACTTCCCATATACTGGACGTTATACTTTCTATCTTAACTCAAAGTGTAAAACCTCCACGTAACTGGAGATTATAGAATGTCTGGCCTAAGTCATGACATTCCTAGAGACAAACTATATCACAATATTCCAAATTGACATGGCTACATTAGTTCACTGATATTTAACCAGACACAATTCAGGCAATGGTTCCGATGCCAAATGAAATTCTTAATTATTTTACTGAATAGGTCATGGACACAAGTATCATAGCTATCACTCTTCTTTAGTTGAAATACTATAACATATAAATACTACCGATATATACCTTTATAACCAATATAGCTAAATCATGCTTACGGCTGCAAAGATACGGTACTGACATTTCAACTTGTTTTATATTAATCCATGCTCATTACGCCTATTCATGGGATCTGCGCTATAAACGATATGAATAATCCAGTATCCATGATCTACCAATAATGATATCAATCCAACACACAATTAGATTCTAATGCTACCACTTATGAATAATTAATGCGATGCTATCATTCCCTACTGTATATAGACTCCTGCATACTGTCATATATTTACACCAAATAGAAAACAACTCATGCTGACAAAGATACTGCGTAGACATTTTTCTTTCGGCAAACAGTCCGGTGGACAAGGCCGCAATTGATCTTCGTATACGGGGAAGTGACTAGAGGTACATAGACAGTGGGGTGGAGTCAGCTCATGTCGTAATTGGTCAGTAAATCGAGTATAGGTTTCTACACAGTTACGGGGTCAGTTTTTGTTCTTCCTGAAGGTTCTGATTGGGTTACATCCTTTAAAGTCATTATTATAAAGACTGATATGTAATACCAGGTCTACAGAACTGAATATACAATTGGCCTGAAACAAGTTTCCATCATATAAAATTACCTAATACACCTAACTTACAGTTGCATTGTTAAATAAAATTCATTACCTTTGAGAAAATATCATCATGTTGCAATAAGAGACATTCATTCCTCATTTACAGGAATATATTGAAATATTTCAACCTTTCCACTTTCATCATTTCCAAGAACTTTCTCAACTGGCTCTATCAATTGTAATTGCTTCTGAAATACAAAAGTTGTCAAAAGTGATCAGTTTGATTTCCTGTGGTAAATAAATCAACGTCTGCCAGTAAATCACTTTAACGGGATCTCGGCATTTGATATATTTCGCACCACTTTTAATATTCATGAATGTATGTATATATTTTAGATCCTCCTGCAAACAGGAACTCGCAAATAAGCCTCATTGGCCTATCAAAGCCGCAAGCTGACCGAAGTCAGTCTCTTACATTCATATTTCACGTCCATGATTATGAATTGTTAATTGTCAAAAACTCTGTTACTGGACGACATACATTAATCTGGGAGTGACTCGAACCGGGGACCTTATGATTGAAAGGCACCGGCGTTAGCCACTGAGCTAACACTCCTAATATCACTCCTTACACTCCTAATATCATTCAAGTTCCTAAAATTCGCTGGCTGCAAATTTGCCTTTCATTTGGTGTTTCACGTGGAGTTGTAAATCATCTCAACTGTGTTCATCCAATGTATCTTCCTCCCCATCAGCAGTGTCTTGTTCTTCAAGCTGCGCTGATACATTGTATAAACTCTACCCACACGACTAAAGTCAGAGTCCATTTTATCGTATGCTTTCTCACAACCATTATTCACACAACTTATGGTAACACCCGGCTCTGATGCATGAACTGCACGGAAGTGTTGTATGAAGTAACTGTACTGTACGAATAACATATGTGGCAGAAATGTACCAGTATCGTATCTACACAAGAAACGTTTGGAGCATTGACCATGGTATATACAAATAATCGTGTACCGTTACACACAAAACATTTCGCCTTAGGTATTATTATTAATTACATACTAGCGCTTTCAACCTTATAATCATAGAGCCTAATGTAGGCCTAACGTTAGGCTTAGTCTAGCCTATGTGATTGTAAATGTTATTGTAAGTTATCTCCACATACGACAACGTTAAGAGCCCATGTATTTGTGTACCAGTTAATAACGTATCCTAAATCTTCATAATATATACCACAGAATTGCAACACGTGTTGAAGATAAAGTATAGTATATCCAAAAATACGAACTTACACCAATATAGCTCTCAAATTATCTCATAGTTCTTCGACGTCCAAGTTGATCGAAGTCAATGAGAATGATGATGAATGCCAATGGGACCGGTTACCAAACGTGCGCGTGTATGCAGTGCGCGGTGACGATGCGAGACGTACTCGGTAGTTAGTAAACACACCTGGCTCTTTCCAGTTCTTTTACGCTTTACTAAGAATAGTCGCGTCTTCCTTTACTCAGTGTGCTATAGATTAAACAACACTGAGCAATAGACAATAAATCACTCGTTTGCAACGAGTAAAACTATCAAGCTGCATTATTGATACTTAATTGACTCAGTATAGTAAATGCAGGTCCTGTATTGTAGTTGGTTTACCAGTAATGTTACGAAGCAGGCGAGTACAAATGCTTTAAAAGCTTATTAATCATTAAATGACGGTTATATTATCCTCACTTCTGACAGGACAAGTGGGTTGACCGTGATCAAATGTTGTTTATCATCATGTCATGTTTTTTTCATTTCTTTCCGAGATAAGATTTACTTATATAGGCCCGGATAGTCCCTTTAGTGCCAACACCTTAATAATCGTATGAAGGTTACTGTATTAACCGGACGTTACATGAATGATATGCCCTGTCTTGGAAGATGTACTTTGATATAGATCTATATTTTTATTTCCTTTGGCGTTCCATACAAACAGATATACTATTATATGTAAAAGCCATATGATCATCACGTACAACGTCATTTCCTATTGAAAGGTCTTCCTTTACACTTCCACAATAAACGTGTGAGTTACCAAGTTGCCTTCAAGACTGAGGTAGGCGATCTAAGTATTTGTAAGGAATATAGTTTTGTTCATTATGGTATTCAATGATATTTATAATGGTATTTATATATTTAATCATTGGTTATGGAGTCCCGGTGTTCTGTTTGCTTTCCGGTTAATATAACTCCATTACATCAAAACGAATAAAAGCTAAGGGTTATCATGAGGTCGGAATATTGTTTCACCTTTATCGTACAATACTAATCATGTTTGGTAGCGTATTTGCCTTTTTCTTGAGAACAATCATTATCATATATAACTCGAAGTTACTTGGGTATACTTGAGTCCGATTTCGGGAAAGTCATGTATACATATATAACAGTCATGATCCACACATTTCACACAACTATACATGCTTTATTGATATTATAGAAAGTTAGTATCATATTTTTGTTTGATGTTGCAAAACCATGCAGTCGGACTTAATATACACGACTAGTTAATACAATTGAATAGGTATGCTAATTTAATTAGATTTGTGCCCATTGATAAGTGCTACACAAACTAAGACATACTCAGAATTAGGGGGGAGTGTAAAATTGAAGCAGTAATCCCACCCTTCCTAAGCGGCATATAACCCCACGCAATAATACACACTACTACGAACTACTGGGTCCACATAGCAAGTTTACTGCGTCATTACATTGCGCTAGTTGCAACCTATTTCCGCTTGGCCAGTTTAGAATAACAGGTGAAGTAATTGTTTTACAATATAATATGCTAAATAAGTATGGAAACGTTGAGGTGCCGGCAAATGTAAAATTTTCGTACTGCAACTTTGCGGCAATTTATTATCTTTTTTTTAATGTAAAATATTGAAATGATAACATTTTGATGCGAGCATAATTACTAATTTTCTTTGCAGAAGTTTGGTTTAAAGAGATTTATCATTGATCATGTTCTTTTTTAAGTTGAAGGCAAATTTTCAATTTGTTGCAAATTGTCAACATATTAACTGAATTATTCATATTTTTTTAAACCTGCTACTATCTGTTAAAAAAAAAGATCGACTTGTAACTTGTGTATTCAAAAGAATTATTGATAGAATGTATGTATCTATGGACCTTGGCAAAGTAGGATTTTATAACTACACTCGCAAAGGTATGTAATGAACTCTCAGATGAATATTGATGAAGTAGTGTAAACACAAAACAAGAAAATAATACGAAATACAAATCAATTTATGTCTTTAAAAAATATAAATTCGGTATTCGAGTTGATTGTTTGGCACTAAAAAGAACAATACATCGTCCAAAACGGGCTTGTAATAATGTGTGAATTGTTATCGTAAGTGTGAAATATCAGTCAATTGAGCAATAAGAACACTTAATTTAACCCTAAACTGGCTTACTAATCCTTCAAACGTCGATTACTAAAACAATGTTCATGGGTTCATGGAAGCGACAATCAACTGCTTCAGGGTCTTGAAAATGATCTGTACTGTTGTTCCAGTGACTAGTTGCGGACATCTATACACTCGATGGGATAACTTCTTACAGTTTTGAACAAAACGAGGACATCTCAATACAAGCATGTCGATCTTCAACCATGCGATACGATCCAAATGTTGAATTTACAGAAACAATAATACAGGACTCGATCTGCAACTCCTTGCACAAATATCACAGGGAGAGTTATACTTGAAAATGTAGAATGACTGTTCAGCAACTTAGCAAGTTACTTAAAGGATATTTACTACAAGCAAATTAAGTGTACAATCTGTTTTGTAAGGAACAATCCAGAGTTTAATGAGCAATAATCGCATCTGAAATATATGCATTAGTTACTGATCAACAGATGAAGTGAACAGATGAAATTAAAGAATGATATTCAAAGATGGAATAAACAGTACTATATTGCGCTTGAAAAAATTGACTTAGGTAAATTCTGCGCAAATAGCCCACATCTTATAACAAGTAGGTAACTTTTGTGGGTTAGAAAGGTATTTGGCCCATGCTTGGTTATTGAACGAAATGCCTCCGTAGGGATTACGTCAACAAGTTATAGTTCAATGGTCAACGTAAAAATAAATCAGCATTTAGGCCATAACGCGCGTGTGACAAACTGATTGGCAGTTGTAACACTGGTACATATGTATGGATGGACAGTGCTTAGCTCACTTTAACCCAAATAGTTCACAAGTTCAGTCAAGAACTTCTCTTTAAGTGTAAACCTACTGGATCTGAGGTTCATGCAAACCAAGTATCGAAAACTGTGACTTATTTCAGATATATTGAATGGGAGAATGTCACGGTGCATTAATAATATATTGCACTATGAATGTCAGCATAAGTATTACCTCACTCTTATGCAAGGAACGGTGGCCAGTCGAATCCTTGTGGAAACTGTGACAAAGGTTTAGTACTGTAGTATTGTGTTCAGATATACATTAAAAAGTTATACATGTACGACCAACTACTTTTAAATGATTTTTCAAACCTGTTTCAGTGAAACATTATCTTTCTTTGCATAGAACGGTTGTACTACGAACATGGCTCAATTACCCAATCAACAAGGCTTTCCTTTGAATCATCAACCCGTTCTCATTGTACAACAACTGGTCCCTCAAAATGTTGGTAACCTTAAAGGATCAGGACCTCGCCGTGCCATGGGAAGCTTAATTATTGCTTGTGGCTGTGCCCAGATTGTTTTGTCCATTTGTTTACTAATTCTTTTGCGGCCCTACGGTTTCTTTGATGGTCACTGGGGAATCTGGAATGGTGTGGTAAGTGCACTTTTAAAATATCACCTAATTCAAGCAACTCGTTTCTTCGGTTTACCGCCAATATTCTGAGTTTCTATTAAGTATTTTAATTCTTGATATTTGTAAAGATTCTTTACAACAGCATTCATTCCAATGAGATCAGTTGAATATGTTACATGTGTGTTCACTTGAACGATGCTGTATACTGTAAACTGTTCGACGATGTTCAATACTAATGGGAAGAAAAATTCTGTGAGCAGCAATATAAAATACATCATGGAACATGAATCATCCTCACATTACACACATTTAGGTAACATACTTATATGATATTTAATATAAATTAATTTTATTACATCATTTAACCAAAGTACTACCAATGAATGCCACTATAATGATGTAAAAACAATGTAAGGAAAGTTCTCATTCGTTTAAGTTACCCATTTGTGTGGTATTTTGTTCTAAGTTTAGCGTACAATCTATGATAAAAAAAGTGCCGATCAACATTCGTTTGGAAGACAACCTGTAGTAATCAGGGCTTCGATGTAATATAATAAAGATAACTCGCAAAATGACGAAGGCTGAAGTTATTAACGTTTACTTCTCAAATTACTTGTTTCATGTACTTTAATTTGTGAATGCTGTTCAACGTTAAACGTAGATATGTTATGCAATAGTAGCAAATGTGTATAGCATATGTTTAATCGCAGTCTGTAAAATATGAGGTCAGAGCACAATGGAAATGTGGCATCACACTCTGGACTAATGCTTCAACCATGCACACGAAACAAAGCGGCGCTTTCCTTGTTGCTTTGCTTTTCATGTATGCTTTATGTAAATCTATATTCATAATAGATGAAGATTGTAGGCCTTCATTAACTTAATAACATCTGTAATGATGGTATTTTTGCAACCACTTCACTTCTGGAATGGCTTCTACACCATGCCTTGGCTGGATAGCAAAGATTGAACTATCCCCGGAGAATACTAAGATAGGTATGTCAACTATACATGAAAATGATGTAAGGAAGTTGTTCAGACAGGTAAAAAGGGAGTACCTTTGGGCTATGACATGAAAAAGAAATGATTTTTGAGAACAGCAACGATATGTTCGAAGATTTCATGAAAATATAGTTGGAAAACATTGTAATCGATGACTCGACGGTTGAACGTGTGTCTGTAACCATGTACCTTGGTGTTCACAGACAAACTAACATTCACCAGTCATATTTCTAACATATTGCTGGGAGTTTACTAAATTGTATCTACAGTAACATTTCTAGTCCCGTTTTTCAATTTAGAGGTGAAGAAGCAGATATGTGTTACATCGATTCTGCCTCATCTATTTGAGCTGTTCCTTGTTGGGACCATTACTTATTAACTAATGATAAACAAAGAATGAGAGCTTTCTTAAGCTTAAGTGTGTAATGGATTCCTTTTTCTTTTCCATCATTTGCTTAAAGGTAGCTTACAATCACTTCACATTTAACTTTTAGAATTTATTACAAAGTCGATCAGAGGAAAATGAAAAATATTCCCAAAATAAATAATATTACAACACAACAGTCACGAGAACCATAACGTAGAAAACGTTTAACTTCGTGAAAACTCTGTTAAGAAAAGGCAACTACGGGTACCTGAGCTTGAATTGAGTACTCCCTGCATTGAGAGCGTAGGCTACGTATGTAGCGCTACACTGTAATTAGTGTACATACATTGGTAATAATACGCTACAATGTGTCTCACGTTATAATCAACTCATTAATACTATTCGGTCAGCGATTCGAATCTCAAACTCTTCATTGTTAACATAAAAACATCTTCCCGTCATATTACTTTTGCGAGACATTTGCAAACATGGATAGTGATCCCAAAACCTACAAATTTAACCTCTCCGTCGACGCATGCGATGACGATGGAAGCTGATGATAAGACTGTCGCATATATCAATATTCTACGAATCAATACGTCGAAAACCCCGTGACTCCATATTTCAGACTTCATACCTTCAAAACATTTCTGCAAAATCTTCAATTGGTAACTTCATTTAAAGTGAGTAAGTGAACAATTTGCTGCAAATTGTTTAATTGACAACTTATCACATCTGGCCAATTCAACATTTTTCTGCCAAATGTTTAGGAGTCGTGTATGCACGGTAGATGATTCATGCGTATAGTAAAGTACGGTAAATATATGTTAAGCAACATGGTGGAAGTAGGCCAGAACGATAGTATACCGTACTATTTGTTCTGACCTGCAGAGGTCATTAACGTTTAGCCACCGCCAAAATGGGGCAACGAGGAGAAGAAATAAAGCCTTCATGTATGAAATTTTACTGAAAATACAAAAGATATAAATATAAAAGAAAATTGTTCAAATGCTCACTTAGATTGAAGTGAACAATTACACATTTTGCAGAAAACGTTGAATTGACGAGATACAATTAGTTGTCAATTAAACAATTTGCAGAAAATTGTTCAATTGCTGAGTTGAAATGAAGTGAAAACTAAACATTTTGCAGAAAACTGTTCAAATTGCTCAGTTAAAACAATTGAGGAATCCAACACTTTTCTGATTTTTGATAAGATATTATCTTGTTATCTAAACAATTAACTGAAAAATGTTGACATGTTGGGGCAATGTTTTCTTTTGTTGATGGCACTTTTAAGCTTCCGTATGTATGGGAAAGACTTTTTTCTATAAGCAAGCATCCATGCAATCTATGGCATCTATTATTGTAACGTGTTGATACGTTCTCATGACCTCCCACTAACCTAAGGATACCTTTATTATGTATGATCACTCAACTGATACAACTATTGTATTGCATTGAAATGATGTTGTGTAATATTGTATATATATATATATATATATATATATATATATATATATATATATATATATATATATATATATATATATATACACATATATATATATATACATATATATATATATATATATTTATATATATATATATATCATATAATATAATATATAATATATATACAGAGTTTTCACGATGTCCTACTCTAACTGTATAGCCAAAACTGGAAGAATGTCTCATAATGACGATGATATCTAAGTGTGCCAGTTGCGGGTAGGGCTTTGCTGCCCTGCGATGCGAGGCAGAACTGATGGTAGCCTGGGTTTGCATCACCTGTCCTATCGACCAAAAATTGTTAAAATCTAACATAACTGCTGTTTTTCCCCATATGATTTGCATTCTTTACAGTTCGCCATCATAACAGGATCTTTCGGACTTGTCAGTGCACGAAAGAAAAGCATGGTAAGTGTTCACCTATGAACCAAACGTTTATAGCTGCCAAATGTGGTCATAATTTTAGTAACGTTTGGATTTACATGGCAGCGTTACATCATTACTGTTATAGAAGGACTGGTACGTTTGGATATTGCTACAATTTATAGTATAATATGTATGGTTGCACATTACAATAAAGAGAGGTACATGAAAAATGAAGTTGAGTGAAGATTCAGCGATACTTTCTTTAAATATCTCTTATTTACGGATTTCTTTATTGACGACAATTGTAGGGTGGAGGGGGGGGGGGGTGGGGCACACAATCTAAACTCTACACTCTACACTCTAAACTCTAAACTCTACACTCACTTCATGGCTTCTTTCGCGAGTTCCTGCTTGCGGGAAGATCACATATACATACATACATACATACTTGCCATGGCATAGCAAACACCTAGCAAAGTTAATATAAAGTTCACTTCACGAACATTTTACTGTTACCTTCGTAAATTATTTTGACTAATCGTGATTATCTCGCATTCAAAACATAAGCTAAAACATCATTAGTTATCAGAGCAAAATTTATCCCTGGTCTAAGATCAGCAATATTAATATTGTATTCAGCGTACATTATTTTACTCTTCACAGGTCATCACTTTTATGGTTCTTGCCATCAATGCAGCAGTACTATGTGCGTTATGCTGTGTTATTCAGGGGATTTTCAGCCGATACTCTGTAAGGACCAACAAAATACGATATATTTTTCCAACAGAATAAATTCATAGAAACATCATATTTTCTCTTAAGCTTATTCAAATAAATTAAAATCATAGGAACATCATATTATCATTTAAACAAAGGTTGTCATTGACACCATTTTGCATGAGGGATAATATATAGTGTATGTAGTGATCCTCCACTACGCCATTGTCTCGTTTTATGAGGAAAGAGAAAGTTGTGGTCATTCTTGCAATAAATGAAATATGTCACATCAATATGGTTTAATAATGCCAACGAAATATTATTTATTGTTCACGTCCCTATTTTTATGTAGTATAATTACAAAGCATTACCTTACAGTCAATGATTACACTAAAACACTGGCGTTTGTATGGTAAAAGGTTAATTAATAACAAAAGATGTTCGCTGTGTGATTTATGATAAAACTGTCGAAAACATATTACAACCGTTTTCATGTTGAAAAATTGCTAGTAGTTAATGTTTGCACTTTCGCTTCTCAATTTTAATAGTCTCTTGCACCATTGGTCTTGTTCATCATAATTGGCCTTTCGTATGGACTGCAATTCTTGTTTTGCATAATCGGGGCTAGTTTCACGTGTGTTGCATTCTCATGTGGAGTACCGTACCAAGGGGTAAGTTTCCAACCCAAATGCCAAGTGACATTGAATCGATTTCCCTTAAACTTGCGGCACTTAAGTCATGTTTATGCTACGAACAAAAAATGTCAATAAGGAGAACTCAAGGTTACCGAGTTACGTTTTTAATCAATTATTTATGAGCCTTTCTCTCTCCTTGAATTGACATCACAGGGGAACTATTTCCCTGCTCAGAATGTAACGTACTCAAGATGCTAACATTTTTTAGTAAATTAACTGTGCATACACGATATTATGCCCTAGCATCCTTTGCGAAGTCCAATTACTACTGGTTCAAACATATATAGTTGAATTTTCCCAATCTCCTCTTCAATCTCCTCTGCACCCACCCACCCACGTGTTTCAGCACTGAGTTGGTGTCCTTCCCAACAGTTGGATTCTGATTAGCCAGACGGTTGTTATTATAACGTCGTCGTCACTCAGAGTGTATAGTATAGTATAGTATAGTATAGTATAATATAGTACAGTACAGTACAGTACGGTACGGTACGGTACGGTACGGTACGGTACGGTACGGTACGGTACGGCACGGCACGGCACGGCACGGCACGGCACGGCACGGCACGGCACGGCACGGCACGGCACGGCACGGCATAGCATAGCATAGCATAGCATAGCATAGCATAGCATAGCATAGCAGAGCAGAGTAGAGTATAGTAAAGTAGAGTAAAGTATAGTATAGTAGAGTATAGGCTGTACACTATACACATAATGTACGTAGCATATACGCACGGCTTGTTCGTCGGACCGGAGTCCTATAGTGCAGAGTCAGAACACAAGTAGTGATGTCATTTAGTTGCTACTTTAATCTGCCAGTAGTTGTCAAACCGATTTTCATGCAACATTAATCGATTGTGATGAAATTGTTGTACTACTTTATGCCCAAAGTATTTTACGTTTCTACATCTTTGTTGATTGATTGATAATTTAATGGGATTTTAGCAGCATCCTTTCAACAACTTTTCTCTTATCATCTGTTGGAAGAGAGCTGTTTTTGCTTGGTTCTCTGAAGTTTGAGCTTGTTCTGTTTTGTGCTGAGCATTGTAAAAAAGATAGGGGTTATGTTCCTGCTATCCTGTAAGTACTACAAATGAAATTATGAACAGTTAATGCAAGTTATACATATCGTTTGGCCTTGCATATATGTACACTACATATATGTGCACCCAGAATACAACTGACGTGTTACAACAGTGTATTCATCCGTTGATCAATCAAACAGGTAATGTAATCCCACCTACTGTCACAATGATGCAGCTGTACGGCTAAAAATCGATGCCGGATGCCATTTATACTTTTAATTGTCTGACTTGTAATTGAATCTACCACAACCGTTAAACGTGAATTTGTACATATTTGGAGGTATTTTGTATGAAAACATTATTCTAAGCTAGACTTATAAAACTGAGCGTGGAAGCCAAACTATCAGTCTGACGGCCAACGCAAACTTCCAATTTTGAATGATATTTTTTCCCGTTTAAAATTTGCTGCTGTTCTTTAGAGTTTTCTTCACTTCATCAGTATGTACACACAACATAGAAGAGAAGGATCAGTCAGTGAGGAGGTTTTAATGTAGGGTATTTGAACAGTGTAAATTGCAAAGTTTAACGTATCACCAACACTAGATCGTGAACTCTTAAATTAGAATGTACCCAAACGTAACACTTTGTGGGTTTATATGCATTTATATTTCTGCTCCATTACCGCTCAAACCAACACTCAATATTCATAGACCAGATATTAAAAATCTGATGAGGCTGTAAGTATGAAAGTGGATTATCAGAATTTCAATGAGGGTGACAGCGGTATATGTAAATCTAGTCCGCGAAGCCAATGAATTTAAACGATGAGGGTAAATGCCCGCATGTTAGATGCACTAGTTGATCTGTTTCGGTGGTTTTTGTATGGTGTAAATGTTTGAACTACGAAAATAACAGTTGCTAATATGAATGTGACATAACAAACAGAGTACTATACAAGAAATATACTATATAGCTGCAATTTTGTTAGACAATTTTGTTGTTAACATCTGCCAAACCTCAACACCGATGAGCAGCAAGCTGGGGATTTCCCTGTGTTGTTCATGTGATGTTGCATTTGTTGTGACGATTCATGCCATTCTGTTAAAGGCCAGTAGCTTTTTAACTTTTAACCCAATCCCTTTAGTGGCATAATTTGCCTCTAAACAGCGTTCTGATCTACAAAGTTCAAGATTAATTGATGTGAATGGTCAAATTATTGGCAGTATTGTACAAATGTATGCAGCAACGTCAGGATGATATTTGCATGATTTGGGTTCTTTTTCAATTCTCAATGACTATCCAATAAAGTAGAGCGTGTAGCAAGCGCTGGGTGTTCAAACAAAAATAAATATATATTAACGGGCACATTATACAGTGATTCCGTGTATCGCCTGTTTTTTCATCCCTACATGTAGTGTACTGGGGATGAGATATCGACCATTCTGTGAACACATTGGTTCTAAAATTACTGCCAACCTCACACCTGTTGAGGTACTCTACTGAAACTTGGAAGATTAGTCTGACTTAATGTGGGGTATCATAGGGTGTAACAAGAAAGCCAAATAGCTTTTCGCAGACTACTCCTTAATCATGCATCATTATGACTAATGACTTCATAGGGTTAACTTTCAGAGATCAAATAATCACAAAACAACATGTTGGTCATTGCATGCGTATACCAAAATAACAACGTGGCCCAAACCTTAAAACAATAAAAAATGTATGATAGAGTTTATGTCTAGAGTGTATCAATTAATGAAAACAAAATCAAACGAGGCGGTAGGTAAAGTATATGCGAAATGCGTTTCGTAAACTACTCCTTAACAGTAAACCCAACAACATCAAGCTGTGGGTATGTATCTCTGCATCCGAAGTAGCGTGTCATGTGACTTATGATGTCATATAATAATAGGTCAGATGTCAAATATAAAATAACCATTTTGGCCATAATAGTTGCATAAAAAATGACAAAAGTTGCTGAAGCCCTAAAAGCCATGAGGTGTATCAGACACTTATCACGCACTACTGTCAAAGATCACGCGATCAAAGGTCGAATGTGTATAAAAGCCGTCCAGGGTCAAACGTTAGAAGTCAAATAACCAAAACATTAAGTAACGTCAAACACGAAATGGCACATGGCCAATGGAGCTCAAGGGATCAAAACTGGCCGTATTTATTCACGGTTTTATTTCGGTGTCTGGTTTTTAATGCTTAGCAAAATTACCGCAAATTATAACTTTGATGAAAAATGAAATAATCTTTTGGCTATTGTGCCAAATTTTATGAAAGTTTCATACCAGGTAGGAATGAATTTTTGTGAATGAATTCTTAATGTGTATTAAAATATAATATAAAAACAAAGATCGTTAAAATTCAAGTTTCATATCTCTTAAACTCTGTGTGTCATAGTGATGACATCATACTGATCATACACCCAACATTTTGGATGAGACCTGTAACTCCATGATGTGCCTACTTGTTTGTTGTTGTTTATCTGGGTTGTTTAGGGTATAATAATGATTGTTTCCATAATGATAATGTAATAACTGTACTTTTCTTACAGATTACTTACCCACCTCACGCAATGCCGCCAGGGCAGGCTTATGAAGCAACTCCATACACAGGTGCAGTTAATATGGCCATGCAACCAGCTGCATTCAACGTTGGCAGTGATGAAGGCCTTCCAACCAATGATTTGGTTACTGCTCAGCCTAACATCTAAGCACAACGTAATGTCCGCATTTACACAGAAGAAACAGCTAATAATTACATGTTAAATATAGCATTACTCTTTTGTCAATCCGAGCTCAGATTTAATGTATGGGTGAATCCTTTGTGAGTTTCTTAATGTAGAATAGATAATTTGCCAATAAATCAGCTTGTTAAAATTTTTAGTGCTTTTCTTCTTAAAATGATATTATTAGCTTATTAACAACAATCGCAGTATTTTAGGTAATTCTATCAGCAATTCGAAATAGGGCATGGGGATGGTGAAGAGGGTTTGGGCATAATCAAATGTTATTAGTATACCCAATTTGTAAAGACCAACATATTGGAAATTCCTATATGACCTTAGTAGTTTCAATTGAATAGTTCAACATTTATTTAGCTGTTATCATTTTTAAATGTAACCAAGTTCTATGTATCCAAATAAAATAAAACTGTTCGCAAACTGCTGATCCACTAGGGAGCCTGTGTAAGAGAATGTGTAAAACGTCAGGCCAACTTACTTTTACACAAGTTCTTGGTAGTTAGAAGTTTATTAAAATGTGTCTTTTCTGAAGAAATAGTTGTGTTACTCTGTGGATATATGATTGACAATTTATAAATACAATATAGACATATTTTGGCGAAAGTACGATGATGCCATCATCTTTTGTGCTGTTGCAAGCTGAAATTACAAAATATCACAAAATTAAACTGGAAGAAAAAATCAGTTCTTCGCGATTGAAAATATTATCAGGATGTAATTTTCGAATAAAAATTCCGAAATCTTTTCAATTACTATTCGCTAAGCTTTTAACATTGGTAGCCCAGAGAATCATTTAATTAATTAGATTATGACGAAATCTCATCATTAGGCCAGGGTCTGATGACTTATGTAAATTGATTAATTTGTGAATTTTCAAATTCAAGTCCAAACCATGCTTATTTTTTTCTTTTCTTACTGACAAATATATTTTGATTAATTAACCTTCTGTCTGTTTGGACTATGTGGTTGCGTTTTTTCTCTCAATGTATCTCATTTTTACTTTCGTATAGCCTCATAATTCTTTACGCCAATTACTATACTTACCTGTGTAGAATTAACAAAAGCGTTCCAAATTATGATACTCTCAAACATAAGCTTGAATTTTTATTTTATTTTTTTATTAATAATCAAAGCACATAAAGAGAAACTAAACTGCCAAGAGATTCCTATTGATAAAGTTAATGATGTTTTTTTTTTAATTTGTTTTCATGTCATGAAATAGATTGATCTTTCTTTATAACATATTTTGTTGTGCCGAAGAGATGAATGCAAATAAAAATGAATAAAACAAATATAATAATTTTATGATTATTATTAATATTATTATTATTGTTATTATTATTATACATCTCAGGTGATCTTGTATCTCCAGTTAGTTAACACACAACTGATCATCTTCTACCCAATTATAAGAATCTATCTGAGAAGCATTTGACCATTTGAAAAACAATAACCCCAAATAACCTGTTTATGACCTTTGACCTACCATTTGAAAACACCACTTATGACCCAATGCACAAGAATCATTGTCCCAGAGCGTAATCGACATCCAAGCAGTATATATATATATATATATATATATATATATATATATATATATATATATATAAAAAATTAAAAAAGATCCCTCAGATGACTGCCAATTTATAAATACCCCTTTATGTAAGGTATATACGAGAGTGTACAGCAATGGTGGGTAGGAGTTCTTAACTTCTGTTACAGTTATTTTCCCTTCAACGATAGTCTTTCTTCGATGGTGATAAGTCAATGTCATCAGTTCTTGATTTTTGTTTTAAATTTCTCTTTGTCTTTTTCATCTTTTGCAACATCCAACTGTAAGTAAGAAAATCAAACTTCCCATATACTGGACGTTATACTTTCTATCTTAAT
This sequence comes from Apostichopus japonicus, assembly GCF_037975245.1. Taxonomy (NCBI): domain Eukaryota; kingdom Metazoa; phylum Echinodermata; class Holothuroidea; order Aspidochirotida; family Stichopodidae; genus Apostichopus; species Apostichopus japonicus. Next base: position 10,201,357 of record NC_092569.1, on the reverse strand, counting down.
TCAAAGTGTAAAACCTCCACGTAACTGGAGATTATAGAATGTCTGGCCTAAGTCGTGACATTCCTAGAGACAAACTATATCACAATATTCCAAATTGACATGGCTACATTAGTTCACTGATATTTAACCAGACACAATTCAGGCAATGGTTCCGATGCCAAATGAAATTCTTAATTATTTTACTGAATAGGTCATGGACACAAGTATCATAGCTATCACTCTTCTTTAGTTGAAATACTATAAACATATAAATACTACCGATATATACCTTTATAACCAATATAGCTAAATCATGCTTACGGCTGCAAAGATACGGTACTGACATTTCAACTTGTTTTTATATTAATCCATGCTCATTACGCCTATTCATGGGATCTGCGCTATAAACGATATGAATAATCCAGTATCCATGATCTACCAATAATGATATCAATCCAACACACAATTAGATTCTAATGCTACCACTTATGAATAATTAATGCGATGATATCATTCCCTACTGTATATAGACTCCTGCATACTGTCATATATTTACACCAAATACAAAGCAACTCATGCTGACAAAGATACTGCGTAGAAATTGTTCTTTCGGCAAACAGTCCGGTGGACAAGGCCGCATTTGATCTTCGTATACGGGAAAGTGACTAGAGGTACATAGACAGTGGGGTGGAGTCAGCTCACGTCGTAATTGGTCAGTAAATCGAGTATATGTTTCTACACAGTTACGGGGTCAGTTTTTGTTCTTCCTGAAGGTTCCGATTGGGTTACATCCTTTAAAGTCATTATTATAAAGACTGATATGTAATACCAGGTCTACAGAACTGAATAAACAATTGGCCTGAAACAAGTTTCCATCATATAAAATTACCTAATACACCTAACTTACAGTTGCATTGTTAAATAAAATTCATTACCTTTGAGAAAATATCATCATGTTGCAATAAGAGACATTCATACCTCATTTACAGGAATATATTGAAATATTCCAACCTTTCCCCTTTCATCATTTCCAAGAACTTTCTCAACTGGCTCTATCAAGTTCAATTGCTTCTGAAATACAAAATTTGTCAAAAGTGATTTCCTGTTCTAAATAAATCAACGTCTGCCAGTAAATCACTTTAACGGGATTTCGGCATTTGATATATTTCGCACCACTTTCAATATTCATGAATGTATGTATATATTTTAGATCCTCCTGCAAACAGGAACTCGCAAATAAGCCTCATTGGCCTATCAAAGCCGCAAGCTGACCGACGTCAGTCTCTTACATTCATATTTCACGTCCATGATTATGAATTGTTAATTGTCAAAAACTCTGTTACTGGACGACATACATTAATCTGGGAGTGACTCGAACCGGGGACCTTATGATTGAAAGGCACCGGCGTTAGCCACTGAGCTAACACTCCTAATATCACTCCTTACACTCCTAATATCATTCAAGTTCCTAAAATTCGCTGGCTGCAAATTTGCCTTTCATTTGGTGTTTCACGTGGAGTTGTAAATCATCTCAACTGTGTTCATCCAATGTATCTTCCTCCCCATCAGCAGTGTCTTGTTCTTCAAGCTGCGCTGATACATTGTATAAACTCTACCCACACGACTAAAGTCAGAGTCCATTTTATCGTATGCTTTCTCACAACCATTATTCACACAACTTATGGTAACACCCGGCTCTGATGCATGAACTGCACGGAAGTGTTGTATGAAGTAACTGTACTGTACGAATAACATATGTGGCAGAAATGTACCAGTATCGTATCTACACAAGAAACGTTTGGAGCATTGACCATGGTATATACAAATAATCGTGTACCGTTACACACAAAACATTTCGCCTTAGGTATTATTATTAATTACATACTAGCGCTTTCAACCTTATAATCATAGAGCCTAATGTAGGCCTAACGTTAGGCTTAGTCTAGCCTATGTGATTGTAAATGTTATTGTAAGTTATCTCCACATACGACAACGTTAAGAGCCCATGTATTTGTGTACCAGTTAATAACGTATCCTAAATCTTCACAATATATACCACAGAATTGCAACACGTGTTGAAGATAAAGTATAGTATATCCAAAAATACGAACTTACACCAATATAGCTCTCAAACTATCTCATAGTTCTTCGACGTCCAAGTTGATCGAAGTCAATGAGAATGATGATGAATGCCAATGGTACCGGTTACCAAACGTGCGCGTGTATGCAGTGCGCGGTGACGATGCGAGACGTACTCGGTAGGTGGTAAACACACCTGGCTCTTTCCAGTTCTTTTACGCTTTACTAAGAATCGTCGCGTCTTCCTTTACTCAGTGTGCTATAGATTAAACAACACTGAGCAATAGACAATAAATCACTCGTTTGCAACGAGTAAAACTATCAAGCTGCATTATTGATACTTAATTGACTCAGTATAGTAAATGCAGGTCCTGTATTGTAGTTGGTTTACGAGTAATGTTACGAAGCAGGCGAGTACAAATGCTTTAAAAGCTTATTAATCATTAAATGACGGTTATATTATCCTCACTTCTGACAGGACAAGTGGGTTGACCGTGATCAAATGTTGTTTATCATCATGTCATGTTTTTTTCATTTCTTTCCGAGATAAGATTTACTTATATAGGCCCGGATAGTCCCTTTAGTGCCAACACCTTAATAATCGTATGAAGGTTACTGTATTACCCGGACGTTACATGAATGATATGCCCTGTATTGGAAGATGTACTTTGATATAGATCTATATTTTTATTTCCTTTGGCGTTCCATACAAACAGATATACTATTATATGTAAAAGCCATATGATCATCACGTACAACGTCATTTCCTATTGAAAGGTCTTCCTTTACACTTCCACAATAAACGTGTGAGTTACCAAGTTGCCTTCAAGACTGAGGTAGGTGATCTAAGTATTTGTAAGGAATATAGTTTTGTTCATTATGGTATTCAATGATATGTATTTATATATTTAAACATTGGTTATGGAGTACCGGCGTTCTGTTTGCTTTCCGGTTAATATAACTCCATTACATCAAAACGAATGAAAGCTAAGGGTTATCATGAGGTCAGAATATTGTTTCACCTTTATCGTACCATACTAGTTATGTTTGGTAGCGTATTTGCCTTTTTCTTGAGAACAATCATTTTCATATATAACTCGAAGTTACTTGGGTATACTTGAGTCCGATTTCGGGAAAGTCATGTATACATATATAACAGTCATGATCCACACATTTCACACAACTATACATGCTTTATTGATATTATAGAAAGTTAGTATCATATTTTTGTTTGATGTTGCAAAACCATGCAGTCGGACTTAATATACACGACTAGTTAATACAATTGAATAAGTATGCTAATTGAATTAGATTTGTGCCCATTGATAAGTGCTACACAAACTAAGACATACTCAGAATTAGGGGGAGTGTAAAATTGAAGCAGTAATCCCACCCTTCCTAAGCGGCATATAACCTCACGCAATAATACACACTACTACGAACTACTGGGTCCACATAGCAAGTTTACTGCGTCATTACATTGCGCTAGTTGCAACCTATTTCCGCTTGGCCAGTTTTGAATAACAGGTGAAGTAATTGTTTGACAGTATAATATGCTAAATAAGTATGGAAACGTTGAGGTGCCGGCAAATGTAAAATTTTCGTACTGCAACTTTGCGGCAATTTATTACCTTTTTTTTAATGTAAAATATTGAAATGATAACATTTTGATGCGAGCATAATTACTAATTTTCTTTGCAGAAGTTTGGTTTAAAGAGATTTATCATTGATCATGTTCTTTTTTAAGTTTAAGGCAAATTTTCAATCTGTTGCAAATTGTCAACATATTAACTGAATTATTCATATTTTTTTTAAAACTGCTACTATCTGTTAAAAAAAAGATCGACATGTAACTTGTTTATTCAAAAGAATTATTGATAGAATGTATGTATCTATGGACCTTGGAAAAGTAGGATTTTATAACTACACTCGCAAAGGTATGTAATGAACTCTCAGATGTATATTGATGAAGTAGTGTAACACAAAACAAGAAAATAATACGAAATACAAATCAATTTATGTCTTTAAGAAATATCAATTCGGTATTCGAGATGATTGTTTTGCACTAAAAAGAACAATACATCGTCCAAAACGGGCTTGTAATAATGTGTGAATTGTTATCGTAAGTGTGAAATATCAGTCAATTGGGCAATAAGAACACTTAATTTAACCCTAAACTGGCTTACTAATCCTTCAAACGTCGATTACTAAAACAATGTTCATGGGTTCCTGGAAGCGACAATCAACTGCTTCAGGGTCTTGAAAATGATCTGTACTGTTGTTCCAGTGACTAGTTGCGGACATCTATACACTCGATGGGATAACTTCTTACAGTTTTGAACAAAATGAGGACATCTCAATACGATCTTCAACCATGCGATACGATCCAAATGTTGAATTTACAGAAACAATAATACAGGACTCGATCTGCAACTCCTTGCACAAATATCACAGGGAGAGTTATACTTGAAAATGTAGAATGACTGTTCAGCAACTTAGCAAGTTACTTAAAGGATATTTACTAGAAGCAAATTAAGTGTACAATCTGTTTTGTAAGGAACAATCCAGAGTTTAATGAACAATAATCGCATCTGAAATATATGCATTAGTTACTGATCAACAGATGAAGTGAACAGATGAAATTAAAGAATGATATTCAAAGATATAATAAACAGTACTATATTGCGCTTGAAAAAATTGACTAAGGTAAATTCTGCGCAAATAGCCCACATTTTATAACAAGTAGGTAACTTTTGTGGGTTAGAAAGGTATTTGGCCCATGCTTGGTTATTGAACGAAATGCCTCCGTAGGGATTACGTCAACAAGTTATAGTTCAATGGTCAACGTAAAAATAAATCAGCATTTAGGCCATAACGCGCGTGTGACAAACTGATTGGCAGTTGTAACACTGGTACATGTGTATGGATGGACAGTGCTTAGCTCACTTTAACCCAAATAGTTCACAAGTTCAGTCAAGAACTTCTCTTTAAGTGTAAACCTACTGGATCTGAGGTTCATGCAAACCAAGTATCGAAAACTGTGACTTATTTCAGATATATTGAATGGGAGAATGTCACGGTGCATTCGAGATATCTGATTTTTTATTCAGATTTCCCAAATTGAATTTGAAGTATGGAAATGAGTTCGAAAAAGTTTAATGGATTTGAGAAAGCTGAAATTAAATTGGAGAAATCTGAAAATTCTAGTTCAGGTAATTTAAACTCAAGTTCAAATATCTGAAACAGGTTTCTCGCTTTTCAGAAATTGCTGAAAAGGTGCAATTAATAACCATCGTTAAAATATACAGTATTTAAGTTTTAGATTACGCCATGAAATCAAAACTGTATTGTTTTGATGATCTTCGATGACAGTGTAGGGTATACTAATGAGGGATTAATCAACCGTCTAACATGCGTTTATAGCAGAATAAAGCACTCGGGGTATAACACAAGCAATGATCGACACCGGTGCAGCCAGCAACAGAATTTTACCCCCTTGAGTGAATATATATATATATATGAAACACAATACAATATATTGCAGTATGTATGTCAGCATAAGGAGAACCTCACTCTCATGCATGGAACGGTGGCCAGTTGAATCCTTGTGGACACTGTGCCCAAGGTGAAGTACTGTAGTATTACTAAGCGTAAGCTGTATTGGATGTGTTAAGACATACATTGAAAAGTTATACATGTACGACCAACTACTTTTAAATGTCCATGATGTTTCAAACTTTGATTCAGTGACCCATTATCTTTCTTACATAGAACGGTTGTACTACGAACATGGCTCAATTACCCAATCAACAAGGCTTTCCCTCGAATCATCAACCTGTTGTCATGGCACAACAACAGGTCCCTCAAAATGTTGGTAACCTTAAAGGATCAGGACCTCGCCGTGTTATGGGAAGCTTAATTATTGCTTGTGGCTCTGCTCAAATTATAATCTCCATTTGTTTACTAATTGTTTTGCGGCCCTACGGTTTCTTTGATGGTCACTGGGGAATCTGGAATGGTGTGGTAAGTGCACTTTTAAAATATCACCTAATTCAAGTAACTCGTTTCTTCGGTTTACCGCCAATATTCTTAGTTTCAATATTCTTAGTTTCAATTAAGTATTTTAATTCTTGATATTTGTAAACATTCTTTATAACAACATTCATTCCAACGAAATGAGTTGAATATATTTTATTTGAGTTCACCTGTACGGTGATGTTTATTGTAAACTGTTCGACCTTGTCCAATACTACTGGGAAGAAATATTCTGTAGGCATCAATATAAAATATTTCATGGAA